>NC_059427.1:151134455-151163206 GCF_021028975.2 Sphaerodactylus townsendi | reverse complement strand
TGTGTTGCTGACCATTCCATGTCAGACTTCCAAATGTG
Source organism: Sphaerodactylus townsendi (assembly GCF_021028975.2). Taxonomy (NCBI): domain Eukaryota; kingdom Metazoa; phylum Chordata; class Lepidosauria; order Squamata; family Sphaerodactylidae; genus Sphaerodactylus; species Sphaerodactylus townsendi. Next base: position 151,163,168 of record NC_059427.1, on the reverse strand, counting down.
CTCCTAGGCCCACAGGCATACATTATTGTCTTGAATAGATATTGGAGGACTGCTTTGAGCAATATATTGTGGCTTTGAATTAACTCCCTTTTCTTGTAGCCTACTCAGGGCTGCTGAGAAGGGTAGGGTGGAAATTAAAAAAGGGAAGAGGGGGCTAGCTACTTAAACCTTAGCTTGTTGACTATTGCTTCTAAAACCTAAACATCACTGGAGGCTTTAGCTTTATCTCATGGGCCGTTTCCGCACGGCCAAAAGCAGCGACGCGATGACGTCGCAAATTGCGACGCATCCCAAAAAAAGCGTTCACACAGACAGGCGGAGCTGCGGGCGTCCGCAGCCCCGCAGAAATGTGACGGTTCGCACGGAAGCGCTGCGGAAGCGGCGTCTCGCGATGTTGCGCCTGCGCACTTGCGAAGCCGTGCAGGCCCGACGCCATTTTTGACGACAGCTCCGTGGCGGCTGTTCGCACGAGTGCGGCGTCGATGCGTCACATGGGGAAAAAGAGTGGTTTTAAGCGTTTTCTGAATACACCGTCTTCGCGCCGGTTTAGCGTTTTCGCGACGGCGCGACTGCGCACCTCCGCCGCTGCGCGTGCGAACGCTCTCGCTCTGACGCTTCTTTTTCCGTTGCGACGACGTCATATTTTGCCCGTGCGGAAACGGCCATAGGGAAGATGCTCCAGAGTGATCCTTTTGGATACTGTTTTCTGCACTTTTCCCAGATGTCCAATATCCTTTTTGTGATGTAGAGACCAGAACTGTTGACAGTATTTCAAACGAGGCCACAGCAGGAACTTGAACAAGACTGATACTACATCTTACTACCCTGACCAAGTGCAATCTCATCAGATCTCAAAGCTAAGTAAAATCAGCCCGGTCACTATGCAGAGGAAGGCAATGGCAAACCACCTTTGTTTGCGTCTTGCTTTTGGGGTCACCACAAGTCAGATGTGACCTGTTGCCAGTTAAGTGTTATGATTTTTTCTTCATCCCTCATTTCAGGTCATTTATGAATAAATTTAACAGCACCAATCTCAGCATAGGTTCCTGGTGAGATCTCTGCTGCTTATTTCCCCACACCCACCCCTACACAAAATTGCTGATTTCTTCCTGCTTTCTATGTTAAATCACTTACGAAAGGTCCTATCTCTTTGTCTCTTGACATAGTTACCCAGAAAACCTTGGTGAGGCACTACATTTGGAATCCAAGTATGTAGCGTCTACTTGGGCCACTCCTGTTCTTGAAACTCTTAAAGAAACAGGCTGATGAAGAAAGACTTCCTGTAAGGAACCTCAAAGGACTCGAAATATAGCAACTGGTTTCAGTTCTTTTATTTCATAAACTTCAATTATCACAATACACGCAATGCGGATTCTGACTTTCCCGGGCTTGAGGTGTCGCTTATACGGACAATCCAGCCCCTCCCCGAACTCCCAAGCGCAATTCCCACGGCAGAGCGAAAAACAAGCTTCAAACGCATAAGATAAGTGCAGCAAGGTTAAAGACAGCAACCATCCCGGGCACGCAGCCCAGAACGTGGAATTCGCCAAGGTCAGGGAAGCGGAGCAGAAACTAACCCCCAACCTTACACTTCCCTTCCAGAAGTGATGCTTCACCCATGTTGGTGAGGCTCTTCCATACCTGTTTAATGTTAATGACACTTCCTACCAGCTCACCTAGGGTAGATACTTAACTGCCCTGACCTGTATGGTCCAAGCTAGCCTGATTATGTCAGATCTAGACTGCTAAGCAGAGTTCATTCTTGTTAGGACGGCTTTGGAAGTCCAGGATTGCTATGCAGAAGGAGGCAATGGTGAAGCACTGCTGAATGTCCTTCACTTTGGGGATCAGACCTTTTTGAGCCCATAGGTGAGCACAGCAACAAGATGGCTGCCACAAAATGGCTGCTGCAGGAGTGGGATTCAGTCAAAAAATTATTGCCACAGCAGTAACACAGTGTAGATAGTTGTGTTGTGGTGGCAGCTGCCACCAAAGCAACATTTTTTTTAAAAAAATCCACCCAGCCAATCAAATATCCAGTAGTTCATCAGCCCCCCTCCCCTTCACTTCCTACAAACATCTGGCAGGTTCCAGAAAAGGTGTCAGTGGGCACCAAGGTTCCCACAGCCATCATAGTGGCCTAAGGAGTCACCATAGGTCAGTTGTGACTTGATGGAATTTTAATACACACACACACAACTACATATACTAAGCTAAGTGATTCATGTTTTGCAAGTCCCCTCAGATCCTTTTGTTTTCAAAACTGGGATGTCATTGGCTATTTTCAACTCCTGCCATAGAAGTTATTGATAAATTACATATTGATGTTATGACAAATTACATATTTTTGTTGAAAGATCAGCAATTATTTTTAAAAGGTTAAGAACTTTTTGGAAAATTCTGTGTAGGCCCAGTAGTTCATTAATTTTCGTCAATTAATTGATGTTCCACTGCCATCTGGTTCTGATTTTGTCTTTTTCCACATCCTTTCTGGAAAGTTTGGTTCAAGATCAGGGCTTGCGTCCTGCATGTTCTACATGAAGGCACAGACAAGAATCTGTTTTTGGTAAATTTAACCTGCAGTGCTTGGTTTTTAACTCTTCAGCTGCTGGCCGTTGTGTCTGAATGAATTTTTCAGCAGTGCTTTGTGGCAGAAAGTCTGTACTACTGATTCCTAGAAGCCTTCACAGTGGCTTGGGAGCGATGCATTTCATCAGCATGAACACTGCTTTCAGGCAGTAGTCAGCTGCTTTCATCTCAAGGATAAAAAAAATAAGCTTTGCTTTTCTTGTGTTGTTGAAGGTTTTCACAGCTGGAATCAACTGGCTATTGTGCGTTTACCAGGCTGTGTGGCTGTTTTTGCTCCTAACATTTTGCTTGCATCTATGGCTAGCATCTTCAGAGGCAAGTCACACTAAGATGTGTTCCTGTGTTTTTCTCCATCTTTCTGTGACATGCCTCTGAAGATGCCAGCCATATATGAGGGCAAAACGTTAGGAGCAAAAACTACCAGACCACAGCCCCACAGACCGGGAAACCCACAACAGCAGGTACATTTTTGTTATTTAATTTCCCTAGCGGCTAGCCTAAGCTTTGCCATAGAGCTGATATTTATTTGCAAAACCTGTTTTCCTGTTCAATTCAAAATTCAGTGTGGCATGACAGTTTAGCATGTCAGACTAGAACTTGGGCCAACCAAATGCAATTTCCTGTTCTGCTATGGAAGCTTTAAGGGCGTCATTTTGTCCGTTGCAGACTCTCAGCCAACCCTACCTCACAGGGTTGTTGCTACAGGAATCAAATGGAAGAAGGGAGAATGTTGCAATAAGCTGTTTGAGTCTCCCTTTAGAAAAACAGGATACATACAAAAAACAACTTTGGTGCCTGCTGATCTCACAATCTATTCCTGGTAGTTTGGGGTAGTTGGCAACAACTCCCTGTTAGACTAACGGGGTTCTCTGGTCAATAGAGTCTTTGAATTATTGGACACAAACACAAACTCTTCTGGTTTGTGTGTCATATTTTGGCCTGCAATGGAGGGCCAATACTGCTGGGTTTTTCTCAGTTATGGGATGAAGGAACAGTAAGAAAGAACATTTTGGTGTGTCCCTCTGAGCCTCGATGAAGCTCTGGTCACGGCCCATCTGTTTCTTCCTTGGCAGGATATGCAAAGGCATAATTCCCTGACTTCTCATGGTCCAGAGCTCAGCCCTTCCTTAAATCAGGCTGCAAGAAAACCGCTTTATTCCCCTTTCTTCTCCACACACTTTAAAAAATAAAACTGATTTTCTACCACTTTGGTTAAGATTAATATAATACCTGCAGATTATGTAAAGAATTAAAATTACTGATCCAGGAGGTGTGATGTTACAAAAGGGTACAAACCTTTCAGTGACATTTAATTTGCTAAGAGGCTACTGAAAGCACCACAGCTCCTTGAAATTTAGAGAGGGGTTACATATATTGAAAAATTGGCTGTCAGATTAGGAAATGTATTTATTACAGTGACTGAGAGCAGGGGTGGGCACATCACTCAGTGGGAGCTATCAGTCACTCTCCTAGCCCATCAACATAGCTCTCCTTCCCTTTTCCAGCAAGGCTGTAATTACCACTTTATCCCATCCTTACCTCGTCTTCCTCTTTCATGCAAGGGGCAAAGAGACACCTTAACATCCACAGAGCCAGCCTCCTCTCCCCATCTGCCTCTCCGCCTTCATGTGCGCACACACATACCCTCGGCTCCAGGTAGGAAAGGAGCTACTGAATTCACCTCCATGCCAGTATAAAAGCCCCCGTTTATCTCTGCCCAGGAAAACATAGAGGTAACTGCGTATTTCCACCCTGCAGGGCAAGTTACAAGGCATGGTATGGTGCCTGCTTTGGGAAGACAGCCAAGGAAAGGTTGCTTTATCCAAGCACTGAGGACCTGTTAGTTATGCCCCCAGAGAAGCTATTATTATTTTCTTATTAAGCATCAGTTATCCCTATAGTTATAATGAGCTTAGTTCCTTGTATAGTGTTCTGAGGGAGGGAATTGTACTTAGACCCTGTTCCTTTAAGAAATTTCCCTAGACCAGTGGTTCTCAACCTGGGGGTCGGGACCCCTTTGGGGGTCGAACGACCCTTTCACAGGGGTAGCCTAAGACTCTCTGCATCAGTGTTCTCCATCTGTAAAATGGATAAATGTTAGGGTTGGGGGTCACCACAACATGAGGAACTGTATCAAAGGGTTGTGGCATTAGGAAGGTTGAGAACCACTGCCCTGGACAGTCTTCCTTCATTACCCAGCAATGCTCCTGTTTAGCTCAGTCAGTCTATGGTGCCTGGGGAGTTGGAAGGCTGTAATATCTGTTACCTTGTTTTTGAACTGTTACACCTTGTGTGTCTCCCACTGTTCTGGCCAAGAACAGGGCACCTTCAGATTGTTTTACTTGGGAAATAGAACAGGACCTGCTTTGAAATGCAGTGATTCTAGGACAAGCTCTCACTGGTGAGGTAAAACAATTCTATGGAGGGTTTGACCCAGCTCTGGGGTGCATGCATGTATTCCCTTGAATCCTTAGTCCTACAGTAACCTCCCCTCTACCACCACCACCCCACCAATGCAGCTAATGTCAGGAGAATAGCCACATTGGTCTTCACCAGGAGCTAAATTTGAGCCAGTAGCCAAGAAGATTTAGAGATCAAGAAGATTTTGGAGGGAATGTGATTTCGAGACTCTCGCAAGCTTATAGCGCCCCCCCCCCCAAATCTTGGTATTCTCCTATCTGCACACTTTCTCCCCCACCCCCACCCCGTTCCATGCTTACTTGTAGCTACTTTCTGCAAGAAATATATCAAATTCTTCTTTTTTCCCTTTATTTGTAAGAAAAAGCAACCTGTGAGCAGTCTTCTCCTGGTGAGCTGGTTGTGCATTTGCTACAAATATTGTACAGGAAAGAGAAACACAAATGGAGTAGAGTTCCCAATGGTGGAATTAAACAGGATGTAACAGGAAGTTAAAACCAACATATCAACAAGACAAAAGGCCATCATGTAACTTCATGGGACACTGTGGAAAATGTAGGATGGAAAGCAAGATTCCCCGTTATTCCCAGGCCACCTTAACCAATCAGCCTGCCACATGTTTCATGTCCTCCTACCCTTCCTGTAACAAAGAGACTGTTAGCCAACTGGACTTACCCAAGACCCTCTTCTGTGCTTGCTGACCTCCCGCCCTAGAGTTGCCAACCCAAAACCTTTGCAACGTTTTGGGGCCTTAAACCAACTCCCTTGTTCTTCTAGCCACTGCAAAATTGCAACCAGATGAGAAATCCCCCCACCCAAGGGGAGGTTCACATAGTTTTTTAAAAAGGCACAAGTGGCTTTTGAGAAGTCAACAACAGGTAGTTCTTTCCACTGCAAACCCTTCCTTTGGCTGCCTGTGGGCGTTGACTTGGCAGGGTGCCCTAGACACTACTGAACAGCCGCAACATGCCCACAGACAGAAGCTCCTTGGCTTTCTAATTCGCAAGAGGATTCCTTTTCCCACATACAATTCCTATCCCATCTCCTCCAGCAGGCTAAGAAACTACCAGTGTCAGCTTTGACTGATGATTCGGCCTGTTGCTTTCTATTCTGGGAGCATCATGGATATTGGTCCAATAAGGCCACAAAGGGGCTTAAGAAACCTTCTCTGTAGACTTAAAAGCTGTGTCAGATTCCTGGCAGTGTGTCTGTTTTTAGGCCCAATCCCCCACAGGTTTTTTCTTGGAATGAAGCTCACAAATCTGTGATTTCAGGATCCACAGAAAGGCTCTCGATGATAGAAAGGTACAGGCAGGGAGGGAATCGTGGGCCTAAGTGACAGATCCGCATTCCGAAGCTGGGGGAGGAAGCAGCATCACAGCCCGAGTGAGATACTCAGGGGTACCATCAGTGGATAACCTCCGAGGCAGCAAACTGTCTGACAGGAATCAACAAACAAAGATCTGGCTCACAGCGACACCAAGAAGTTCCAAGGATCTGTTCCTTCTTCAGACTATAACGCTCATCTCATTTTTATTCCATAATATTCATCTTGTTTCTTGATCTTGACTCATTAAAATGAACCCCCCACACACACACATTTTTAAAAAGAGATTACAAGCAGTGCTTTTCAGAACACACCTGAATGAAGCGCGTGGTTGTTTTTTAAGCCATGGCTGGCTGGATGAGGCCATCTGAGAACCAGGGGTTTCGCTACTTTTTCTTGTGTAGTGCACTGAACTTGAAAAAAAAAGTCAGGTAAGAACTGTGGGGCGGTTCACACATTTTGGTCCAAACATACACAGCAAAATGCAGATGACACAAACAGCTCCCAGGGTAGATATCAGCCCCCTCTCCCCAATTTGAGCATTCAGAATAAAATCACAAGCTCATTGGGCTATTCTGACAGCATAAGGCCATTTTAGACCTTAATCCAAGTCTTTGGATAAGGTGGAATGTTAATTTGTCCTAAATAATAAGCAGTTTGGGAAGGAGTCCCTTCCTACCACTCCCAGTTTTCAGGTTCTGCAGTGCTCATCTTCAAAAAAGTAGAGTCAACATAATTTAAAATCTCAATTTAAAAACATCAACAGCCAACCCCTTTAAAAGTGCCTGGAGAAGAAAAAGGGTCGGAAGCATTTTGTGCATAAATATTCACAGGTTTCCTTCTCCTTAAAGCTGTGAACAGCAACAAAGAAAGGAAAAAAAATAAGATATGCATATGTGGGGGGAAGTGTTGTTCAAAATAGTCTTCTTTCGGAATCATATTATGCCTTGCTCTATGAAAATACCTCTGTATGAAAGTAGTATAAACCAGCTTTCGGGGGGCTTTTATGGAGTACCTCACGACCAACACAAAATGGCGGCGGTAGCTCAAGAGATACAAAGGAGGGCCCACGGAGTGCATACTGATTGCGTCAACCTTCCCAAATTAAACCACAGCTTCACACAAAAAAAATGGGGACAGAAATACACACGCAGATATGCAGACTAGGCCTAAGAGGTCTTGACTTGGAATCCAAGTTTTCACTCAGCATGAGAAGACAGAACTCTTGAACAAGGACGTGACTCTCGCAAAAGGTAATGTAGACAAGATAGGTGGAAGTGGCCGAGCAGCAAGCAGCTGGATGAAAGCAGTTGAGGAGAAAGCCCCCACAAGTGCAACTGGCAAACAGGTAAGCAGAGCTGGGACAGGTTCGTGCTTTCCACTTCTTGTGGGTTTCCTTCTAGCCAGCATGGAGGATTCGAGTGCTCACTCAAATTGTCCAATAGTTCTCTCACACACACGTCCCCTCAGCGGGATCGAAGTCCAGGTGTTAGAAGTCACTAAGAATGCTGATGTCCGCAAACTCGTTTCTGTACCGGAAAGAATATAAGGAGAGGAGAAAGGCCCACTTGAAGGAGAGGAGGCTCCAGATGCAAGACAGGTAGTAACTCTTTGGATCCGTCAAGGCTAAATGGAAGGAACAGACATAGTGAGACACCACAACAGGACAGTACAACCTATGCTGCTGGTCATCCCCAGTCCAAAGCTTCTGAACATAGGTAACTTTCCCCATAGCCTGTAGCCATCCATTAACTGGTTGCATAAATACACCACGGCTAGATCCCATGGTCTCTGACCTAAATGGCCCAGGCCATTTGACCTAAATGGCCCAGGCTAGCCTGACCCCATCGGATCTCATGAGTTGAGCAGATTGGCCCCAGGTTATGTACATGGATGGGAGAACTCCAAGGAAGTCCAATCAAGGGAAAACCACATTTGAATGGCTCTTGCCTTGAAAACCCCACAGGGTTGTCATTACTTGACTATGACTTGATGGCACTTTACACACACGGACCCCATGGAGGATCTTCACTGACAAAGGATGGGGGGATTCTTCCTTCCCACTGCAGACCTCCGACTCCCCATCCCTGCAAGCAAGTCCTGGGAGTCCCCTTTCACCAGGAACAACCAACAGGGCATATTTGGATCTGTAGTGGGACAGGAGGAGGTTGTGAAAGACACATTTCATAAATGGAATAGGGATATTGTAGAACAGAATTCTACCAGTCATTTAATAGTCTCTGGATTTTTCAGGCGGTTTCTTCCACCCCTTCCCCAGGAAGGCTCCCACACTTCTGCCATTCTGCAAACTCTGTTTAATGTACATAATATTCTGCTCTCACTGAATTGTGTTCCATGTTGACAAATCCAATATTTGAATTTCCTGATATATATTTTCTTTGAACTGCTTCTATTTTTTTGTAATTCTAGTCATATTACTTTGCTTATTAGATGTTTCATGCTATTTGATGGCTATGTATTATACTGTAATCTGTCTGGAGCTTCATTGCAAAAGGAGGCAGGCTATACAATTAATAATAATATTGACATATACTTGATATATACTTTTTGGAACTGTTTCTAATTTTAACTTCAGCATTCTCTAATTGTCAAATTCAGGGGTTTTTTGGCGCAATGGTAAGATCCAGGTTACGAGACACGTTATACTCTTTAATTTCTGTAATCAGTTTGCATTGCATTATTCACTATATACATTAAAAAGGTCATCCCCTATGCAAGCACCGGGTCACTACTGACCCATGGGGTGACATCACATCACAATGTTTCTTAGGCAGATCACATTAACGAAGTGGCTTACCATGGCCATCCCTAGTCGTCCATATTTTACCCCCAGCACCCTGGGTACTCATTTAACTGACCCTGGAAGGATGGAAGGCGGAGTCAACCTTGGTCTGGCTACCAGAAATTTGATTGCCGATCAAACTCAGGTTGTGTGCAGAGCTTTTGACTGCAGTACTGCAGCTTACCACTGTATGCCACTGAGCTCCTTGTTGTATGCATTACACTGTATTTTGTAACTCCGTCATCCACCATGTAATCTTAGTGAGAAAAGTAGGTGAGAAATCAAGTGAATAAAAATAGGATTTTGTGCAGAGGCCTTTCTTGTCACCAGAGCCTCTGCAGCAGTGGGATAGTGGTTAAGAGCAGGTGAACTCTAATCTGGAGAACCGAGTTTGATTCCCCGCTCTGCCTCTTGAGCTGTGGAGGCTTATCTGGAGAACTAGATTAGCCTGTGTACTCCAACACACGCCAGCTGGATGACCTTGGGCTAGTCACAGTTCTTCAGAGCTCTCTCAGCCCCACCCACCTCACAGGGTGTTTGTTGTGGGGGGGGGGGGAAGGGAAGGGAAAGGAGATTGTAAGCCTCTTTGAGTCTCCTTACAGGAGAGAAAGGGGGGGAATATAAATCCAAACTCTTCTTGTTCTTCTACTTCATTGAGGACAGCAAGTTCCGCATGCAAAGTAGACATTCTACACGTGAGCCACCATTCCACCCTTTGATAAGGAACACACAAAGCTTCCTTGTATCAAGTCAAATCCTTAAGCCTATCAAGGTCAGTGCTGTTTACTTAGATGGCCAGCAGCTCTAAGTCGGTTTCTTTCCTGATACTCAGTATTTTGAACTGGCAATCCCAGGGATTCAACTTGGGCTTTCTGCATGCAAAGTAGATGCTTCGCCCAGAAGAACCAAAGACTGCACAGTCTTTTTGCTACTCCCTTTCCCAGCTCGGCTCCCTCCATCTGGAGACTTAACCTGTGTTTTTAGAAAGCAGGTGAGGTCAAGCAGGCCTTTTGCCCTGCAAGGCTTCTGAAAGCAGCTGCCACCATAGCACAAGAATCTACACTGTCTTATTGACACTAAGTTGGCTCCACCTCCGGCAGCAGCTGTTTAGTGGCAGCCATTTTGTTGCTGCGTCAACCATGCTGTGTCAGAATTCCAGATATGCCCACAGGCCCAAAAAGGTTGAGGACTCCTGTTCTCTCCCCTTCCTTTGGACCACTTGCTACATCTGAGCCTGCCTACTGAAAGCTGAATCAAAGCAACTTCATACTTACATTGATGCTGTGTAATGGCCAGCGTCAGGAATGTGCAGAACCCAATCACAGCGAGGATGCAGAAGAAAATGCCAACAACGAGAAAGAACTTCAAGCCCTTCAGCCAGGTCCTCCAATAATCCTGCACATACATCACGTGTGTGATGAGAGCCCAGAGTGAAAGCACACCTGTTAGTGTACAAAGAGAGAGTCTGTAAGGAATCAGCCCAAGCCCCCGGAGATTACTGGCAAGCACCGCAGAGATTTTTTTAAAAAAATTCCTCGCAATGACAACAAGCTAGTCAAAGGCAGCACAGGAGAACTCTCAGCTCACAAACCCGCTTCGCAAGTTACTGTGAAGCAGGGGCGTACTGCCCTGGGGGACATATGGGGCCAAATGTCCCCAAGCTGTGGCCATTTAGTCACACGGTGGGCAGAAAATCACCCCCACACCCTTCCTCCTTCCCCCTGTGTCCATACACTGACTTCAAGATCTGGTGCAAAAAAACTTTGTTAGGTTGTGGTGGGGGCAGGCAGCCACCCATACAGTGAGGGGGAGGGAAGTGGAAAACTCAGATTTTGCACTGGGCTACATTTTTCCTAGATGTGCCTCTGCTGTGAAGCCAAGTACAACTTGCACAGACATGCATAAACCTGTTCGTAAGAAAGAGCCAATGTGTGTTCAATGCACAAATGAAATCTAAAATCAGGACCTGGCTAAATGTGGGGTTTCCAGCTTTCATACGCTGAATGTAAGATGAGAATTACTCAATATATGTAATGAAAAATGAAATGGACACTGTACATGGTTTGTACACATGCCCACTGTTAACTTGTGAACAGGGCTGGTCTCTTCCAGACTAACAGGGCCAACTGAGGATGTCCACTCCCAAAGGCCACCAAAATCCTAGAGAGAGCATATCGGGATAATTCTAATATTGTTTTACTGTTCTTCTGCAGTGTGTCCTTGACAGACTCTTTGCCAAATAAACACGAACTCTGCATCTTTGGCCAATTTATGTCAATTTTCTTACCTTGTATGTTTTACATATTTTCTTCTGCTAATGAGAAGAATGGCAAAGGCTACAGTGGGCACTGAAAACAAATATGACCCACAAGATGCATTTCTGAACTTCTGCAGAACTGGAAATTGTATATCACCATGGCTGCTGCCACCATTACTGTTGGCGGTATATTATTAAAGCATTATTATTAACAGTATTGCTATTATTAAATATATGTACACACACACATACACACACACGTACATATACATACACACACTCTCTCACACATATATATGCATTTTTAAATATTTTTAATAAAATCTCACCAAGCACCCAAACATTTCCCATATATTACCTTTTTATAATTCTTACAGTGACCCTTTAAGGTAGCTCAATATTATCTTGACTCAAGTACTACAGATACAGGGCTGCTGATTCTACAGCCACCAAGTGATTCCACACCAGAAGCAAAATTTGAACCAGGGACTTCCCGATTGGCAACTCGGTCTCTTAGCAACTATGCTACCTCAGCATATTGGCAATCACATACCAGATATAAATACTGGCAGTCATGTATCAGAGTAAAGGATATTTTTTAAAAATTCCACATGCAAATTAACATTTGAAATTTTGTTTTGCTCAATACCAGCTAGCACCCTCCCTCCCAACTATGAAGAACAGGGGAGAGAAGGGGAAGTGTGCCATCTGGTGGTGAAAGAAACTATTGTAAGGTATGGGGGGGGGAAGCATTTTTCCGATCAGCAGTACCATCGGTTACATCCTTTTAGGACCACAGAAATAAATGGTCTTTATAGCGTATAACTCTGCTTAGGGTGGCACTAGAGATGTGATGCAGTTCCTGGAAACACCGACAGACCAACCACAAGCGACGCATAACATGTTAAAAGCCCCAATTCTCCCACACACCTCATTTGAAGTCCACTACAGATGAAGCTGCACCAAACCACTTTGCTGTGGAAATGGAGGTGGGGGAGGAGATTCTGTGGCAATTGCCCAGTGGACTAAAGAATGTCCACCCCCACCCCCAATGCTGTCCTCGCCTATGGATTCTTTTAAGTCCAACTGCCCACAAGCTTTGATTAAAGGTTTGGTAGCATAAAACTTTGTGGTCCCTAAAGGTCTCTTATTCGGAAACCTGCTAAACCAAGACTGTACCTACTTATAAGGTAAACAGAAATGGCTTTTTCATAGATATTTGGCAGGACAGACAGAACACAAATGGAGATGAGCAAAAATGGTTTCTCTAAAGTATTTAATGGGGTAATGGCCATGCAGGGATGATTTCGCTATATATTTCGCCCTTCGGGGATGGGGCAGTATAAAAGTTTAAACAATAAATAAATAAATAAATAAAAATCTCAAGTAAATAAACCCTTTTTCCACACAGACCACCTTTCCACAGAACTGAGGGAGGGGGTGAGTTCCCCCTCACTGTCAGTCTTCAAGCAGCAGCCAGGTGACATATGTCAGGGATGCTTTAAGTTCATCCTAGATTGAGCAGGGGGTCAGACTAGATGGTCTTTATGGATCCTCCAATGCTGTGATTCCAAGACCACTGCCTAATGGAAACAAATGGCTGCCAGGAACACATTTCCATTCTGTTTATTTATTAAAACATTTACACCTTGCTTTTCTTTGTGGTTCAACTACCTACAAGAGTAGTTACAAACAATTCCAGTTTTTTTTAATAAATTAGCAAAGGCTCTCTCTCTCCCTCCCTTAAAAGATGCCTGCCATTCAAACACCATCAAAAGCGTTGGCCAAACAGGCTGGCCTTGACCCGCCTCCTGCAGATCTCCAAGAAAGCCTCCCCCACTTTATGGAGCTCACTCCACAGAGCCGGAACCACAATTGAAAAGCCCGGGTTCTGGTTAATGCTACATGGGTTATTCTAAGCGTTAGGACAGCCAATACACGGCACACAGGGACACGAGGAAGGAGATGGTCCTTCAAATATGTATTTAGGATGCCAACCTGAAAGAAACAAAACAGGGAAAACATTTCAAGTGGGTTGCACTGAAAATGCAGACAAGTGTTACAGTACAATTAGCAGCCATGTGAAGTATTCAGACAAAGGAGCCTAGCAGCCATTCGTTTATTACCTTGATTTACCCTGCTTGCAAATGGCATCTTTAAAGGGTTACCAAACTGGGCAAAAATTACATGAAGATGACATCTCTCTAGGATAAAGCATTGAGATTACCAACAAGATGGATTCGGGAAGACACTTTCAACTTTAATTCTCCCTCCCCCCATCTATAAAATAGGAACAGAATCAGCCAAAAGATGGAGGAAGATATATGGTAGTGAACTTCCTTGACCGTTTATACCAACTCCAAGATAAGGTCCTGAGTATATTCCCAGTTCAAAAGAACTGTGGCTGAACAGGACAAGAAACACAGCGTGTAACACACTTCTCTCTGTGATACACCTCTGAAAATGCCAGCCACAGATGAAGGCGAAACGTTAGGAACAAGTTCTACCAGACCACAGCCCAGAAAACCCACAATAACCAAGACAAGAAATGTTCTACAACTATTAGAAAACCCCCAAACCCAGGAACTCTGAAAGAGCTTTCCTAAGCTACAGAAAAGAGGAAGTTCAGCAGAAATGCAAGCTCCTGGGTGACATTAAAAACAAAGTTTGGAAGGGAACAGGAAGGCAAAAATCTCCCTTTCTTTCCAAAGTTGCTGTTTTCAGTAAGAAACAAGTGGTCTCTTAAAAGAAGCTGACTCAAGGTCACAAGGGACCCCCACATGATGCTGCATTTTCAGAACATCATGACTCAGCAGAAGTGTGAGCTCTTTGGAAAGGAACTCATCCACATGACATAGCAAAAAGGAAGAGGGGAAGAGCTGGGCAAAGGGATTGAACTTTGCAATTTGTCCATGGCTGCTTCTGAACTCCCAGTAGCCTCCACATTCTAAATAACCTCGTGACAAATTAGGACCAGGGTTCATTGCACACACAACTGCCACATCTTTCCAAATCATTTTGTGCCCCAACTCCACAAAGTGCAGGACGAATGATATCAGCAATGCTACATAGATGCTGAGCAAAGGGTACCCATCCATGTATATATGCAATAATTATATGCAATATATCTAGCAATATGATGAGTATCTATCGCTTAACTGGTTTACCAAGAACTATGCACGTGTGTTTGGCACGTATTACCGGTAAGTTAATCCAGAAAATCAAGAGTGTTTCGACATTTGTCTTTCCAAAATGTTTTTCTGGTCTAGTGAAGAAGTTGTTTGATTCCACAAATACTGATCTACTGAGTTTAATTTGGCTTCTTTTCGAATATATGTAGATGCTTTGAGAAGCCTTCACACTTCTTGCATATAGGTACAAATTTCAACATTCCTTCTGATTTCCAGCCTGACTGGCAATATTTTTCATGAGACGACTTCTATTTGCAGATATTTGCAGATTTATAGGCATGATGGCAATAGTACTTGATCAGTATTTTCAGTTGTAATAAGCTGTGGTGTGTTATGTGTAATACATTTATGCAACCAAACAAAGTGAAAGCTTTTGGTGGATTAACTTCCTGTGTGCCAAACACATGTGAGTGGATCTTTACGAACTAGTTCAAGTAATAAATTGCTGTCATATTGATAGAGCCATATATTTATTGCAGACCATGTTCTCATCAAGCCTTTCCTTCCCACATTTCTATGAACAAACAAACTGGCTTGTATCTAGCACACTCTGGATAATCAAATAGGAGATGTTTCCTGTTAGCATCATTGAATCATCAATTACAGTCAGATCTGATTCACACAGGTAAGTTGACAAATTTATTTTTATGCTAATAAAAGGCGCTGACTGACTGACAAATGTATTTAACCAAAAACCCCTCAAAAAACCTTCCCCAAACTCTCACAGTTCTTAACCCAGACAGGTTAACAAGTCTGCTTAACCATAATAAGACAATGGCTCTCAATATGCCAAGAGGCAGAAGAATCAGAGAGTTCAAAGGGACCGTAGAGGCCATCTAGTCCAACCCCTGGCCTGCTCAATACAGGATCAGCCTAGAGCAGCGTTTCCCAAATGGTGGGTTGTGACCTGGCACCACGTCACGAAAGCAAAATAGTGGGTCACCTATTGTCCAGGGCTGGGGCCAACCACCCCACCTCCGTCCTTGCTCAGAGGGCATCACCCACCTGGAGCCGGACCAGCCAGGCTCCTTCCCAGCCAGCCGACTACCAAAAAGGGGCCAGGGACAGAGCCGCAGCTCGTGGCAGACGCTTGTGCCACGAGGGAGGTGGGGGAGGAAGCGGCACCCTGGGGAGCCTCCCTGATGCTGCCACGTGCAGATGAGGCCTGGCACGGGCAGATGTGTGGCAGGGGTGTGACTTTGTTAAATCCGGCCGTGTTATTTTACTAATAAATAGGCCATAAAAATTTTAGTGGGTCACAGAAAAGAGGTAGTAAAATAACTGGGCCGTGGGGAGAAAAGGTTGGGGAAACGCTGTCCTAGAGCATCCCTGACAAATGTTGTTTAGTTGCTACCTAAAGATGGCCAGTGAAAGGGAACTCACTACCTCCCTAGGCAGCTGGCTCCACTGTTGCATAACTCTTACAGTAAAACATATTTTCCTGATATCTAGTTGGAACATTTTTCTCCATAATTTATATCCAGTACTGCAATCCTATCCTCTGCTGCCAACAGGAACAGCTCCCTGTCCTCCTCTGACAGCCCTTAAAATACTTAAAGAGAGCAATCATGTTCCCCATCAACCTCCTCTTAATAATAATAATAATAATAATAATAATAATAATAATAATAATAATAATAATAATAATAAATAATAATAATAATAATAAATAATGTAACATCAAGCATGGACAAGTGAAGACTGTTGTCAGCAGAGAGTACACCCAGAAGGTCAGGAAAATTTTGAAATCTAAATTAAACGGCGGGAATACCATCTATCAACACCTGGGCCATACCCGTCATCAGGTACACTGCGGGAATCACCACCTGGACACAGGCTGAGTTGGAAGCATTGGATGCAAAAACTCGGAAGCGTATGACAATGCACCATGCCTTACACCCACGCAGTGATACTGATAGATTATACCTTTCCCAGATATCTGGAGGCAGGGGCTTACTGCAAGTACAGCAAACAGTGGAAGAGGAGAAGCATGCACTGGCCGATTATGTGAAGGAAAATCAAGAACAGGCATTGATTGAAGTGAAGAACAGACATTTGCCACAAACCCAGAAAACCAAACAAGAATACAGAAAAAATGTGATTAAAATGAGGATTGAAAGCTGGCACAACAAAGCAATGCACGGCCAATTTCTGGAATTTCTGGAGAAAATCAAAGACAAGGTGGATAACGAAAAGACCTGGCTGTGGTTAACAACTGGAACTTGGACAAAGGAAACCGAATCCCTGATTTTAGCCGCCCAAGAGCAAGCCATCAGAACAAATTCGATCCAGGCCAAAATCGAAAAATCCTCAGATGATGCAAAATGCAGATTGTGCAAAGAAGCTGATGAAACTGTAGATCATGTCCTCAGCTGCTGCAAAAAGATTGCCCAGACTGAGTACAGAGACACAACTCAGTGGCCAAGATGATCCACTGGAATTTATGTAAGAATTATAACATAAGAACAGCTGAGAACTGGTAGGAACATTGTCCAGAGAAAGTAATGGAAAATGAGAAGGTCAAGATCCTGTGGGACTGTCGAATCCAAATGGACAAAGTGTTGAAACACAATACACCTGACATCACTGTGATCGAGGACAAGAAAGTGACCAATCTTCGACATAGCAGTCCCCGGTGACAGCAGGGTCATTGAAAAAGAACACGAGAAGGTCACTAGATACCACGATTTGAAAATCGAGCTTCAGCGTCTACGGCACAAACCAGCTGAGGTCGTCCCAGTGGTAATCGGCATGCTGGGCGCCATCCCAAAAACACTAGGGCAGCACTTGAAACATCTTCGAATTGACAAAATTAACATCTGTCAAATTCAGAAAGCAGCCCTGCTGGGATCCACACGAATGCTACGCCGATACATTACAACTTCCTAGGCCTCTGGGTGAGGCTCGAATTGTAATGAAGGCCAACAACCAGCTAAAGATCTGGCAGCTGTGAAATCTACAACAACAACCACCTTTATTAGGCATTAAAAGAATAAAATGAAGATAACAAGCACTGTGTCAACCTCCTCTTCTTCAGACTAAATATTCCCAATTCCCTCAGTCTTTCCTTGTAGGGTTTATTTTCCAGGTGGAACAGAGTGAACTGACAGAGGAAGCTCAGAGAGGCCTGAAGGCAAATTTGGGTTTGCCTCAGTATAGTATATGAAACAGAAAGCCACAGATATATAAATACTTGAAAATGGGAATTTAAAATATACTGAGGCAAGATTCTTGCATTTTTTGTTGTAGAGGGGGAAAGGAGTATTGGGGTTTCTTCTCAAAGTCTTCTTAAAAAGTTGAAATAGAGAAAGCTCGCTTCAAAAATTTTGGAAAGCCACTGCACTAAGCAAAGCAATAGTAAATATTCCTTATTAAAGGAACAGGGTTGTTTTAACATCTGAATGTTGTTTTAACATCTGTAATAATTTACTGGACGTAGTCTACTGTTCCTATTTCACAGTTCTCTAATTTTGTAACCCAGTTTTCTTACACTTTATTCATTAATTCAGCTTTTACTGGTTGTTGCCACTGGTTGTTTATTAGCTACTGTTTTCTAAGAGTCTGCTCAGTTTCAAAATCAGTAATTATCTTGAGCATCAACAAGAAAGGGAACAATGAATGAATCAAATATATAAGCACACAAACTATTAAAACTGAACTACCCCTCTCCTCAATCATTTGAAATTCAGCAGTACTGGATCACTGGCTCTAAAAAGCAGAAAAGTCAGTTCTCTAACATGAACAACCACAGAGGCGTAGCTGGGCCAGAGTGCGCCCGGTGAACACTGTGTGTTTTCCACTGCCCCCCTCTGCAGCGCCCTACCCCCCGCCCTCCCTTACCTTAGTTCAGCCTGGAAAAGAAGTCTGTTCCCTTCAGGCTGAAAACAGTCTGGTGGGAACTATACTTCCCATGAGACCTAGCGGCTTGTAAGGTCTCCTGGGAAGTGTAATTCCCACCAGGCCGTTTTCAGCCTGAAGGGAACAGGCTGCTTCTCCAGCCTGCACTGTTTCAATAAGGTAAGTGTGGGGGGGGGGGTGCCGCGGGGGGGGGGTTCCGTCCCCACCCAGGCATGAGACCGGTGCAACGCACAACCCCCGGCCCCCTCGTACCTCCACCTCTGAACAACCATCAATGAAAAGCCTGAGTAAAACAGACATTCTGGTAACCCAGAATTGGGCAACCTTCTTGCAGTTGAACCTCAACAAGGAGGGAGCCCCACAAACAGAAAGCCAGGTCTGGAGAAAAGCTGTGCTCACTGGCACACTTGCCCACTCTGTCAGCCAAGCAAAAAGTATGCTAAAAGTGCTTTCGCTTGCTGTAGGGAGGATAAAAAGTGACAGTGGGGCTTGAGGAAATAGGTCCGTAAAAGAAATCTTGCTATGACAGTCATTCACCCCCATAATTGTGCGTAATTGGCCGTTGGAACATATAAGAGAACAAAAACAGATGATCTGTAGAAAGTGTTACTTCTTTATAAAATAACAAAATATATGTTGTTTTTTTAAAGTTTTATTACATTTGTTTTAACATCTCACACTTACATCAACTTACCATATATACTCGTGTATAAGTTGACCCGCATATAAGTCGAGGCACCTAATTTTATCACAAAAAATCTGGGAAAACTTATTGACTCGTGTATAAGTCGAGGGTGGGAAATGCAGCAGCTACTGGTAAATTTCAAAAATAAAAATAGATACCAATAAAATTACATTAATTGAGGCATCAGTAGGTTAAATGTTTTTGAATATTTATTTCAAAGAAAAACAGTAAACTAGCTCTGTAAGTGGAAAAGAGGGTCAACAAAAACAATATGGTCTCAACAATAACTTAAAAAGTACAAAAACCTTAGCTCAACCAGCAACCAAGCTAAAACACAAGAGTTAAAATCCTTCAAAACTGGATTTTTGGTCAGGGGAGGAATGTTTATGTTAGCAGTACCAACATTTCAGAGTATCTTTAGGAGACCCTCCTGATGATACCACTCAGGTTTGGTGAATTTTGGTTCAGGGGGTCCAAAGTTATGAACCTTCAAAATGTAGCCCCATTTCCTATTAGCTTCCATTGGAAACAATGGGGGATGGGGCACGCCCTTTGGGGGTCCATAACTTTGGACCCCCTAAACCAAACATCACCAAACCTGGCTGGTATCAGCAAGAGATTATCCTGATGATACCACCCAGGTTTGGTGAAGTTTGGTTCAAGGGGTCCAAAGTTATGGACCCTAAAAATGTAGCCCCATCTACTATTAGCTCCCATTGGAAACAATGGGGGATAGGGGCACCCTCTTTGGGGGTCCATAACTTTGGACCCCCTGAACCAAACTTTACCACACTTGGGTGGTATCATCGGGAGAGTCTCTTGAAAAATCCCTGAAGTTTTGGTGCTGCTAGCCTAAAAACTGCGCCCCCTGGCAGCCGACAAAGTAAAAACCCTAAAATATTTTTAAAAATATACCTGACTCATGTATAAGTCGAGCGGGGCTTTTTCAGCACAAAAAATGCGCTAAAATTTCGCATTGAGTGTATGTGAGTATATACGGTACATCAGCAACTAGTAACATGTGTATTATAGTTCTTTGGTTTTTCTAGGTAATATAACACTTTCTTAATCAAATTTAACTATATTACCTTATTAATCGGTTTACATATACATATTCTATGTTTACAACAGTAATTAATCCCTCGATTATTATCTATCTCTTTCCTTATTCCTCATAACTAATTCCGCATTCTTTCTATCTATCCATCTACCAAAATATATGTTTTTGTACTTTTTTCATGTTAATCTTTCAATAAATATATTATTAGATAGAAAGAAAGAAAGAAAGAAAGAAAGAAAGAAAGAAAGAAAGAAAGAAAGAAAGAAAGAAAGAAAGAAAAAAGAAAGAAAGAAAGAAAGAACGAACGAACCCTGAGAGCTATACAGCCTCTGTATCTACCCCAAATGAAAACACAAAACCAGGGCAGACAGGTAAGTGCTCTAATTTAGGGAAATACACATTTGAAAAAAGCCTTCATGTGGATATTTCCCACATCTAAGATGCTTTTGCAAGAGTAACTGCAGATCAAGGGGAATGTCATTTACGTAGGATTAGGATTTGGTTACTATTAATTCATGAAATGGATGGTTCAGGCTAGCTGATCTTGTCACATCTCGGAAGCTAAGACCTTAGGTGGCCTAGAAAACCCTACCTACAGGGTCACAATGTCAGCTGCAACTTGGCAGTACCTTACACACACAAAATTCATGCACATAACTCATCTTGGAAAGGGGGTGTAAATTAAAGTGAAGGAGGATGACTGGAGGGCCACAAGAAAACTCAAAGTGTGGGGTTTCTTCTGGTACAATGCACACCACACTTTAGTCTGCATACAGTACCAAGCTCTGCTATTCCTGTGACCACGAGGACTAGAAACACGTTTCAGGAAAGTTGATATACACCAAGTGGTCTTCCGCCCCACCGGGATCTGGGACCCACCCATAATCCTTAGGCAGCAGCATAGATCCTGCAAAGCTACAAGAACATCCCATCATGGCCATGTGACAGGAAAGGGAAGTGGAAAGAACAAATCAAAGATCAGAATGCCATACTAGGCTGTCCTGTTGATCCTCTCAATTTGCATGCAAAGAGGGCTTGGACATGAGGCAGTAGGCTTCTCTTCTTCTAAATTGGGGCAGAGCCTCTCAAAAAAAACAAAAACAGTAGGCCCGGAGGAGCTGGTGATCCATCAGGTGAACCTCTACCACCAATCTAGACCTCTTGACCTGTGGCTGAAGGTCACTTTTTTAACTGAAGCGGTTCTGATCCCACTTGGGCATAAAATCCACTCTCAGCTCCTCTCTTTAAGACTGTAGTGTCAGCAGCAAACCAGGGTTCTTGGTAGATTCAGGATCGTCCCTTTCCCATTTATATAAGGTACCTTTTACTTCTGCTCAGTGGAGAAAAAGGGAGTGATCAAAATCAATGGAAGGGAAGAAATGAGAGAAAGAAACACCCTTTATTTCATGCCAGGATTCACCAGGACCCAGAGAGAAACTAGTTTTAATGCCAGAATTCAACTCTGATCCAAAAGAAATAACGACAGTATAGTTCCTGAGCATATGCAGAATTAATTTCTGTAAGAAACCACAATACCCCCCACCAAACATGTCCTTCAGTAGGGGATAGGGCTTCTCGTCCAAATACTACTATTTAAAGCCTGAAGGATACAGCAGGCTGAGGCCTTTTGGAAATTAAGTCTCCTTGCCCACCACCATCAACTACCGTAGTTCAAAGTTTGGTTTCGGGACACCCTGCTGACAAACCCTTGCCCTCTCCAAGTCTCCCTCCCCTTCCTCCTAGGCAAAAACAAACAATAGTTAGAAACAACAGGCCAGCTGTGTGCACTCCGTTTGTTCAAGCTCCAGCACAAACAGATGCTTGGCTGGTTCAGCCTGGCTGCTCCAAAGTACAGTTGTTTTGCACAACACGCAAACACAGTCCTTTTTCTGCATGCTAGAATGAGATAAGAGACATCAGCACAGGCACTAGAAGGAACATGTGCAAGGGAGGATCCGTTTTAGGAACAGGTTGCTTTCAACCCTAGCAAAACATCCTTCTGGCTCACTCTCCGTCCTCAACCAGTTGCGTGCCTGGGTCAAGAGAAAGCATTTTGTGTTCAGATTAATGTTGAGGCACCTGCATCAGGTGAAAATATCAACCCCTTCACCTCCTTGGAGATCTGAGAGAATTCCTTTGCAGGATTTGTTTCTCCCCACATCTCCCTCAACTCTCAAGAGAAATTTTTGCTGCTTGAGCAGGCCGATTGCTGGGGACATCCCTCAATGCCTCGGGACATGCACAATGCCCCTAACTCTAAACAATGTGTTCCTCCTGCCAACTGAGGATGCAGTTAGGTGCTATCCAGTCAGAAGTGGCTTTGCTAGGATTCTCAGACAACAGACCCTATTCAAAGCCTTCTGGGCTTCTCAGCAGCTTCCCACCCAAGCAAAGCCCTAAAAAAACAATATGAAAGAGTCTTTTGATGCTGAATTTAGTCTGCGGCCAATACCAAACTCCACTATTCCTGTGACCATGGGCTACAAAAGTTGGAAGTGGCTGAGGACTGAGGGGTTCTTTTCAGGGTCCAAAGCAGTGGTGGGATTCAGCAGGTTCGCACCACTTCAGCAGAACCGGTTCTTAAAATGGTGCTTGAAACAATCAGTTGTTAAATTATTTGAATTCCCACCACCGGAACCAGTTGTTAAATTATTTGAATCCCACCACTGGCCCAAAGTATATATTTTCCAGAGGGATATGGCAAGCCAAGATCACAAACACTGAGTAGGGTTAACTGGATCCAGGGCTGGATTTAGGGGCAGGTAACTGCTTTGACTCTACCTCAACATTCCCCATAAGATGACTACAGTCATCAGACAGCTGCCTGTTGACTGTCCTAACTGCGAGGGTGCCCCATCTGGCACTGACCAGAGCCTGGGCCTTTTACCATCCTGGCTCTGTGGAATGGACTCCCTGAAGAGGTCTGGGGTCCCTTTCTTCAGAGATCTTCAGGAGATGCTACAAAGCCTGCCTGTTAGCCAGGGCTTTTGAGGGAGTCTGAATGGCAGGCACCTTTTAAGGAATGGAGGGGGAGAGATTTGGGGTTTCCTATTTTATTTTTGGTTCTCACTTAAAATATTTTTAACTATTGTAAGCCACATTCAACCATGAGGAAATAAATGGATTAATACGTAATAAATAAAGATTTTCTGTAGTAATGCACCGCTGACCCAGCAGCACCGTGGTCGAGTGCTGGAACACCTACGCTCCTACGGCCTTCTGGTCGCACCGCACCCCCACTCCTCATCCCCCTATGAGTCACGGGTCGTGAACTGTCTGGCTCAATCACCGGGCGCAGGGACAATGGTCTTGCCCCCAGGTGAGGATTAGGCTCAGACGCTTACGCTCCTCTCCGCACGTAGCCAGGTGAGATCATGCATCACATGACGATCTCCCGACCTCCCGCTCTCCCGGAACTCCCTCCGTTCCTCCCTTCTACACGCCCCCGATAGAATGACAATAAAAGGTGCCAGGAACCAGCACGCGGTAGACTCGCTAGGAACACGGACCTCCGCGCTCCCGCTGCTGGCGATCTCCACCAGATGTTATCTCCGCGTCTCGTCTCGTTCTTGCGCTGACCACGTGGGTCGACTTCAAGCTGGTGCCGAAACCCGGGAATCCTCGAACCTCCACCCTGCTCACCGTCGCCTGGGAAAGGGCCGCGGTACCGAAGTCCGCTGGATCGGCGCATCCAGGGACCACCGTTTCGGTATCGCCTGTCCTCTGGATCGGCGCATCCAGAGACTCGCGTCCTAGGACACTCTCTCGTCCGACGGAACACCGGTGAGTATGGGAGCTTGCAAAAGCAGGGCTTATGACAAGCACGTTAACGAACTGAAAGCGTTAGCGAAATGCGGCAGGGTCTCCGTAAAGAGAGGGGAGCTGCGCAAATTGGTTGAGGAGATTGAAGCTCAATGTCCATGGTACCCAGAAGGGGGGACATTGAATCTTAAGGACTGGGAAAACATCGGGCGCACTCTTCGCACAGAGCCTTGCGCGCCGATGTCACTGCTACTGACGTGGAGACAATGTTATGTCGCCATCAGCCTGCAGACCTATGGCTCCCTTGCTGTAGGCCGCCCTCCTTTCGATCTTTCACCTTCAATTTCAACCCCGGAATTTTCTCTATCCGCTAAATTGGACGCCTGTCCTCCTTCTGCCCCCCTTGCTCCTCCGCCCATTTCAAATTCTCCCGCGGCTCAGCCGCCCCCTCCCCTTGCTCCGCCTTCATTTTCCGAAGCCACTGCACCTCCGTCAGCGCCACGTAATGGCGCGGGTTTCAAAACTCTCGCAGAGCGTATTAGCCACGATCTGCAAAAGAAAGAAACCCTGACGGAAGACGATGCCGATATTCTCGCATTGTGCCCCGTCCACTTCACAGATACCGAGGGGGAGGATGGCATTGTTCGGCGGGTTGTCGAGTACCGCCCCTTAAGCTATAACATCCTCACTGAGCTTCGCAAAGCGATGCGGGACGTAGGAATCACTAGCCCCTACGTGAGAGGCATGCTAGAGGCAATTGCGAGGAATCACTTAATGGTTCCGGACGACTGGAAGACCACCTTCCGCATGCTCCTGAGCCCTGCACAATTTGTGATCTGGGAAAGCGAGTTCCGCCAGCAATGCTTTAGCAGGGCAGCCGCCTCCGGCGGCGCCTACACCGCCGCACAGCTTTACGGCTTCGATGCCTTCAGTAACCCCAACAATCAGATTGTCCTGCCTGAGGCCACCCTTACGGTCGCCTCTGAGTGCGCTTACAAGGCGTTTGTCAAGGTCCCCAATTCTGGCCAGCCCACACAGAGCTTCTCCGCCATACGGCAAAAGCCCCAAGAGCCCTATGCCGAGTTTGTGAACAGGCTCCAGGAAGCGCTCAAGAGGCAGGTAGATAGCGAAGAGGCCCAAAACGAGCTCCTCATGCGCCTCGCTAAGGAGAACGCCTCCACGGAGTGCCGCAGAGCAATCACGGGCCTGGGCAAAGACCCTGAACTGGCCGACATGCTTAAGGCTTGCCAGGACATCGGGTCTTCCGCCCACCAAGCTAGCCTCCTCGCCGCGGCACTCTCCACCGCCAGGGGACAGCCTCAGGATGATTGCTTTAACTGCGGCAGACCCGGACACTTCCGAAGGGAGTGTAGGCAGCCCGGTGGGGGGGCCTATAACCCCGATGGAGGAGGGTCCTCCCCCAAGAGGAGAAGGCCGCCCAAGACCCGGTGCCCACGATGCCAGAGAGGCTTCCATTGGAGAAGCGACTGCCCGTCGGGAAACTCGCGCCCGGGCGTCTCCCCAGCCCAGGACCAAGGAGGAGAATATTAGAACAGACCCAGACACCAAGGCCCACGCCCAAACCGCCCCCCACTCGTGGCATCTCGCTCACGTGCACCCAGCCCATCTCCTTCAAGTTCCCCCACGAGGTCCTTGTCGCCCCAACCCAGTATGGCGACCCCATCCCTACCGGGACTATTGGGCTGGTGCTGCCTAAGGCCTCCGCCGCTGAGCAGGGAGTGTTCATCATTCCCGGAGTAATCGACTCCACGCACCAGGGACCCATCCATCTCCAGATCTGGACGAACATCCCGCAGGAGTTGCCCACCGGAACCAGCTGCGCACAGCTGATCCTCCTGCCCCATGCGCTGCCCGCTGCCGACCCAATAAAGGCGACAAGCCCCGGCAGCCAACATGGCGCAGCCAGCACCACCATCGCGGCGGTGGAAACACCCATCGGAAGCTCCCGCCCGTACCTGGAGCTTGCTATAGAGGGATGCATGTTTAAGGGCCTGGTAGACACCGGCGCTGATGTGACTGTCATCAGGACAGCCGAGTGGCCTGACCAGTGGCCGACCGAGGCTTGCCCGCACATCTGGGGGGTGGGGGGGAAACAAACCGCGAGACGGAGCATCCGCCCGCTCACGGTCCACAGCCCAGGACTGGAGCGACAGCTCACGGTACGCCCCATCGTCTTGGACATCCATGTTAATCTCTGGGGAAGAGACCTCATGAGCCAGGTCAAAACGACCTTAGTCTGGGATGGATAAATCCATCACGCAGATCACTAATCCCGATTGTACCTCCGAATTGCCTTCAAACTTCCGCAGGAAACTACCCCCTTTCTCTCTTTTCTTTTCCCTCTATCCTTCAACCAGCAGAGGCGGGAGGGCCAATTGGCTGACTGGCCCTCCCTGGATTAAAATCTGGGCCCGTCCTGATACCGCAGCACTGCCAGGACAGGCCCCAGTTTAAAAAGGAGGCTGCCGCACCAAATTCACCCACAAACCAGTTTGGGCGCCTCCAGTGGTGATGGTATTATAGCACCATCATCACTTCTAAGACGCTTGGCCGAAACCGCCCCTTAAGGAGTGGTTTCGGCGGGCGGCATCTCCCCAAGATAATTCGATCACAAAATTTTAGCACCATCCAGCCCCCCTGCGTTGGCCACCAAGGTCACGGTAAGTACATTTCCCTTACAAGGAAAACCCCCCCTCTGCATGTGGAGTCCTCTGCCTTCAACCGCCTGAATGCCTTGT
This sequence comes from Sphaerodactylus townsendi, assembly GCF_021028975.2. Classification (NCBI taxonomy): domain Eukaryota; kingdom Metazoa; phylum Chordata; class Lepidosauria; order Squamata; family Sphaerodactylidae; genus Sphaerodactylus; species Sphaerodactylus townsendi. The sequence continues at coordinate 151,136,459 of NC_059427.1, read as the reverse complement.
TCCCCTGAAGCACCCATCCCCCCAAAAGAGCTCCAAAAGCCCCTTTCGTACTACTGATTAAGCATGCATACCCACAATTCCCCCAGGGTCCGCCCACCCCCTGCCCTCCCTGTCATATAATTTTAAGAAAGAGGGATAGGCGGCCCCCAGCAGAATTGCATTAAAAGCAACCTTCAACTACACGCAGTCTGCAAAATAGCCTCACACATTTAACTCGAAAAAAAAAACTCGATCTTGATCTCCCGCCACCCGCTCTAGAACCGAGCCTGGCGGGACCCGGCCCCCTCCTATAACCTGGGGAAGGGGGTGTGTTTCAGTCCTTATTCCTACAGGCTCCTGTGGATTCCGACTCGCCATGACGGGCCAGCCCATGGAATGGCGCCAGGAGGAAACCAACCCCATCCCAGAGATGGAACACATCTCTCTGAAGGATCCCGCCCAGCGGCCTCAACGGGAACGCCGACGCCGACGCCCAGACGGTCCAAAGACCCGGATGACCTGGGGAAACGTCAAAGCAACCGCCAGCCAAGCTCAAGAGCTGCTGCGCCAGCAAGGCCACCCCGAGACACCCGAGAACCTCTGTGCCGCTCTCTTTGCGATCATCACCGCCAACTCGGCGGCCACCATCCTTTGCCTGCTCTGCTGCCTCCTGCCGATGGCAATCGGCCACCCCCTGACGAGCTTTCACCAGACCAACATCTGGGAGCAGTTTGCTGCCGCTGCCAACGTCTCATCTTTCTGCCTGGGCCAGTACCTAGGAGTCGGGAGCCTGCTAAGCTCCTGCCTGCTCCCCGTTTGCAAAGCCCCTGGAGACTTCCTAGCGGAGTCTGGCTTAAGCCCCTTTATGAATGCTTCATCCATCAAGTACTCTATGAGCGCTGACTGGGGACCCGTCGTCCAAACCCTCCCGGCCGGCGCTCTCTCCCTTGTCACCAAGACTGTCGCTAATCACGAGTCCAACACCTGCGCCCGCATCTCCGGCGCGACGAGACGGGGAACCGACCCGGGCCCATTCACCGGTTCGGTCAACTGGAACTGCACGCGCACAGAGGACATTCCCCCCGTGTACGGGAACATCTTGCTCCCGAAGGGTTGGTTCTGGACTTGCGGGGAGAGAACTTTCAGCTACATCCCTGCTCGGCTCTCTGCCGGGACTCTCTGTTGCCTTAGTCGCCTCACCATCGTCCTGCCTCAGGCTCCACCCCAGGAGCCCGGGCGCCGCCGTCGCCGCTCCACTCTGCCCCTCGACCCCTCTTGCCGGAGCGATGCGGTTGCCCTCTCCGAAGCGGAGTTCGTCTCCCTCGCAACTTCCCTAGTGGGAGTCCCCGGACTCGCTTCTTACAATGCTAAGACTATTGGCCGGCTGGCCTGTGCCCTTGCGAAGTCCATCAATTCTACCTCCACCGCTCTGGATGCCCTAGCCTCCGAGCAACAGGAACTTCGTCAAGCGACCCTAGATAATCGTGCCGCTATTGATTACTTGTTGTTATTACATCACCAAGGTTGTGAGAATGTACATAATATGTGTTGTTTTAATCTCTCTGATAACTCCCAATTGATTCATATGAAAGTGCGTGAATTGCAAAAGGTTGTATCCAGTCTAAAGTATGATGTATTGCCCCATTGGTGGTCAGCCCTCTGGAGCTGGCTGCCGGGAGGATGGTTAAGTACTATCGTACAGCTCTGCATTGGTTTGATTGTATGCCTCATCGTCGGGTCTTGTTTCGTTCAATGTATATCTAATATTGCCTGTAACGTGTGTAAGAAGCCCCTCGACTTTCCCCTGCCCCGCAACCAAGTTCTAATGTTGCACAAGCAGCTCGGTCAACTCGACCAAACAGCGGAAGAGACAAGCGTCCCCCTAAATCGCCCCTCAGCATTTCGGCCTCCCTTCTAAAATGTAAAAAAGGAGGAGATGTAGTAATGCACCGCTGACCCAGCAGCACCGTGGTCGAGCGCTGGAACACCTACGCTCCTACGGCCTTCTGGTCGCACCGCACCCCC
>NC_059427.1:151118294-151134357 GCF_021028975.2 Sphaerodactylus townsendi | reverse complement strand
GCAGCGTTTGGGACTCTTTAGTTTGGAGAGGAGGCGGCTGAGGGGGGATATGATTGAAGTCTACAAAATTATGCATGGGGTAGAAAATGTTGACAGAGAGAAATTTTTCTCTCTTTCTCACAATCCTAGAACCAGGGGGCATTCATTGAAAATGCTGGGGGGAAGAATTAGAACTAATAAAAGGAAACACTTCTTCACGCAACGTGTGATTGGTGTTTGGAATATGCTGCCACAGGAGGTGGTGATGGCCACTAACCTGGATAGCTTTAAAAGGGACTTGGACAGATTTATGGAGGAGAAGTTGATCTATGGCTACCAATCTTGATCCTCCTTGATCTGAGATTGCAAATGCCTCAACAGACCAGGTGATCGGGAGCAACAGCCGCAGAAGGCCATTGCGTTCACATCCTACATGTGAGCTCCCCAAGGCACCTGGTGGGCCACTGCGAGTAGCAGAGAGCTGGACTAGATGGACTCTGGTCTGATCCAGCTGGCTTGTTCTTATGTTCTTACATGATAAAGAATGGACAGGCCCGCAGACGGATTTTTTGGAAACTAAAAGGCACAATCATGTGTTCAGCTGCACCTTTATCCACATCACGGTTATTAGCCTAGTCACACAGAAGTTCCGTTTGTCTCCCACACATCCCACCACCAAATAACCAGACCCCTTCCAGTTCTGCAGCAAGATGTTTATGTTATTCACATTTTTTCCTCAGCAACCATAAAGACTAGAAACATCCTCCTAGTCCAGGGGTCTGCCACCTGCAGCTCTCCAGATGTTCATGGACTACAATTCCCATCAGCCCCTGCCAGCATGGCCAATTGGTGGCAGGGGCTGGTGGGAATTGTAGTCCATGAACATCTGGAGAGCTGCAGGTGGCAGACCCCTGAGCTGGACATTCCAGATTATAATTTGGATCAGTTGACTCTCCTTTGAATCGATAGCCTTTGCTGCTCAAAGACTATTAGGTCAATCAGACAGTGAGCCTTCCAGTATGTACCACTGAAAGCTGGCGTGCCACAATCTTAGGAACTGGAGATGAAAAATGGCTTTTTTCTACCATCAGCCCGATGAAGGGTTCTGCAGGAAACAAAGATTCTGAATTTATACCCCACCTTTCTCTCCTGTAAAGAGACTTGGAAGTGGTTTACAAGCTCCTTTCCCTTCCTCTCCCCACAACAAACACCCTGTGAGGTGGGTGGGGCTGAGAGAGTTCCAAAGAACTGTGACTAGCCCAAGTTCACCCAGCAGGAATGTCGGAGTGCGGAACCACATCTGGTTCACCAGATAAGCATCCACCACTCAGGTAGAGGAGTGGGGAATCAAACCTGGTTCTCCAGATTAGAACCCACCTGCTCTTAACCACTACATCCGGCTCAAACGCTTGCATGATGTTTTGTGTCATCTGGGCTGGACTCAGTAAAAAGTATTACAAGATTATGCATCTAACAAGGCCAAAGTTCTTTGGTGTCCTAGAAACCAAAACATATGGGCTGTGGAAAGAAACACTTTCATGTAACAGCAGCCAGATGAAGCATTCACATGTTGAGTCCTTTGCCCCAGCCTTTGTGATGTTCAAATAAAGTCCAATGCAAGTAGATAATCTTCTAGTACAAGGGTAGGGAACCTGCGGCTCGAGAGCCACATGCGGCTCTTCTGCCCTTGCACTGCGGCTCCACGAGCTGAGCCGCCGGCTTCATCCTTGCCCGCCCTGCAGGCAGCAGGGACGCACCAATGGCCCGCGGCTGGCTGGGCAGTGCCGCGGGCTTCCCCTCTCGCCCGCCTTATTCGAACGGGGTGGGCGCTTTCCCAGCAGCTGGCAAGGCCGAGCCGCTGGCCCCATCCTTGCCCGCCCTGCAGGCAGCAGGGTGGGTGCATCCATGCACTTCTCAGAATGAGCGGAGTAAAAGGTAAAAACCCCCAATATATACAGTGTTATCTTTATTTTAAATGTCAAAAATTATTTGCGGCTCCAAGTGTTTTCTTTTCCCATGGAAAACGGGTCCAAATGGCTCTTTGAGTGTTAAAGGTTCCCTACCCCTGTTCTAGTATCTACAGCATCACTGAAAACTTTGGAAAACTCAAGTATGGGAACTCTGGATCTGATTCCCTGAAAAAGCAGAAATGGACTGATTGCTTGATTCCTTGGACACCAAATAGATGGGGTGGAAGAAAGTAATTCACGCTCTCCCAAATGAGCCTGGCGGAACACAATACAATACTTCTACAGAATATAGTTCTGTTATTATCCTCCCAACACTTGACAATTTCCTAGTCTTTGAAAGTACAGAATGCAGCAAAAATATGAATTCCATATTCACCAGCTACCAATAACTCTCAAGGCACAATAGCTCCTTTAACAACTGAACAGGCAACGGCAGCACATGGATCCTAAGCTGACACTTGAACCAATCTCAAAAACCTTGTTTTTGCTTTTGAACTGGGATGATTGGAAGGCTGCCGCTCGATTGCAAGAGAAGACAGCATCTGCAATTCCCACTTCTTCCCCAATTAAGGTAACTGACATTTTAACAAGAGTGCTCTTACAGAAATTACATCATTGAATTTTCTGAAGGATTTCGGCAAGGCTAAACTATCGGCGTGCTCTGTGGAAGGCCAAGTGGTTGCAGGTTTTTGTCGCAGCGTTTAGATGTGCCTGTGTACATAGCAACTAAAGCGCCGGATATCCAAGTCATGCCTCGTGTATTAACCGAACCACCAACTGAAATAATGTCAATGGTACACTGTATTGGTCCTGCCCCAAATAGCAGGCAAGTCATAAAGCAGCGGTTCCCAACCAGGGTTCCGTGGTACCCTGGGGTGCCGTGAGCATGTGTCTCCCGCCGGTGTGGTGTCTCCCGCCGGTGCCAGCAAGGACATGGAGCTGGCCCAGGGGGGCAAAGCAGCCACTCCCCCCCCCCGTGCTTCCCTTCACCCTGGGATGGGAAGGTGGGGGGTGGCAAGCAGGGGCACTGGGAGGGGAAGGCGGAGGGGATGGCAGGGGTACCGTGAGATGTGAAGAGTGAGGTCAAGGGTACCGTGACGTTGAAAAGGTTGGGAAACACTGTCATAAAGTAACAGTCGTGATACATATCTGGGGAATATGATGTTGGATTCTTACTGGGACTACAAGTATAAGAAGATTCTTAAGCACCACAGATCCACAAAGTTCACACACAGCTTCTGAAGTTTCACAGGACCCATGCCCATTGGTGTTCCAGGGCCTATGTTTACAGTATTAAAAGCTAACAAAATGCATGATTTTTTAAATGAGGGGCAGTCCTTGGAATTGTAACTCATTATAGTATTTGTATAGGGTTTTTTGTATTATAGAATTTTTTTTCAGTGCACTGTAACATTTTGCAAAGATTGTCATGCCCTTATATAAAGCCGTGGTGCGACCGCACTTGGAGTACTGTGTCCAGTTCTGGTCGCCGCATCTCAAAAAGGATATTGAGGAGATAGAAAAAGTGCAGAGAAGGGCAACAAGGATGATTGAGGGACTGGAGCACCTTCCCTATGAGGAGAGGCTGCAGCGTTTGGGACTCTTTAGTTTGGAGAGGAGGCGGCTGAGGGGGGATGTGATTGAAGTCTACAAAATTATGCATGGGGTAGAAAATGTTGACAGAGAGAAATTTTTCTCTCTTTCTCACAATACTAGAACCAGGGGGCATTCATTGAAAATGCTGGGGGGAAGAATTAGGACTAATAAAAGGAAACACTTCTTCACACAACGTGTGATTGGTGTTTGGAACATGCTGCCACAGGAGGTGGTGATGGCCACTAACCTGGATAGCTTTAAAAGGGGCTTGGACAGATTCATTGACGAGAAGTCGATTTATGGCTACCAATCTTGATCCTCCTTGATCTGAGATTGCAAAGGCCTCAACAGACCAGGTGATCGGGAGCAACAGCCGCAGAAGGCCATTGCGTTCACATCCTACATGTGAGCTCCCCAAGGCACCTGGTGGGTCACTGCGAGTAGCAGAGAGCTGGACTAGATGGACTTTGGTCTGATCCAGCTGGCTTGTTCTTATGTTCTTATGTTCTTATTTTGCTAGGCTGGGTGGGTGGCTAACTTGAACCATTTCCTTCACAAACCACCTTCTGAAAAGATTCGTTCTGCACGTCATCATGAGCCAGGATGACCCAGGCTCCTCAAAAATACAATCCCTTCCCCAACTGCAAATATCCAGTCGTTTTTCCTTTTGGCAATCCCAGCTGAGCAAGTCATTCAAAACCTATTTTTAATAAGGGGAAAGGACAAATATAACGTCGCTTCTGACGCCAGACAGGAAACAGATTCCAGACTGTCATAAACAAGGAAAGGTGGTTCTAAATGGAGGTCTGAGAGCATATTCCGCAAACATAACTCTCCTCAGGGTGGGCAATCAAGTCTGGTGGAAATCTTGGAGAAGCTACTCAAATACACAAGGCACTTTATGAAGGCATAATGTCTGACCGGCAGTGCCAGAGTTACCTATAGGCTTGGAGGACTGAAGCCGAGGACCTCAAAATCTAGGAGGCCTCCAGCCAAAGTGTATATTTTTGACACTGTCACAAGCCTTTTTTAGCCCACAAAATAGAAAACAGTGTGCCAAGCACAATGCAATAGAACCGAACAACTCAAAAATTCAAAATTGGCACACTGACCTGGATTTGTATGTAGACATCATTTACAATAATTCAAAGCAATATTTACTCAAAGTTATTTTTCATTGTTATTGCACACATGTAAATCCACTTACACTAATGTTAACCTTATTCTAATATACTATAATAAGAAAATTAAAGTGCATAATATATATATAAAGTGCCAGTGTCAATAAATCATATCAAAATACAATTTCATCATTTCGTACAAGATATAATGACAAGGTCCATATGTGACTCTAAACTAATGAGTTCCAAAATTTTCTAGTATGTCCATATTTTATATGGTTTCAAAATGGAACTACACAAATTTTCACCAGCTGTATTGACAAACAGTCATTCACAAGTCCATATGAGACCACACTGTTCAATTCCAACAGAAATTTTATATCTCCATTTTTTGGTATGTTCCAAATTGAACTTCACAACAGAGCTGATATCTCCTGTGCCTTGAGTCCATTCATAGATGGTACATGGAAAAATGAGAATCCTGTATAGAATCGCACCACGCGTCTGAATGCTTTTTCGAAGGTATCTTCCTCAGTATACCGATTCTCAATGGCTTGATTTCATCCTGGGGTAAACATTCTTCTACAGTGTCATCTTTCCCCTAGAGATCATCTTTTTTAGACATTCTGTCACAATGCACTGGCATTTCTAAACAACCCTTCTAAACAACGATTGTCCTGGCACATTGTTTCAGAATAATACTGCCTTAAGCCGATAACTCGATGCTAGCATTGATTTCTGTATTGACTGTGAACGGCAGAATTTTAAACACCTGTCATCATCCTTGATTTTACTCAGTTTTGTTTAAAATACTCTTCCATTTGAGGGTGGATGATTGGGAGGGGTCTCATAAGAGGAATAGTCTAGGGCTACCCTTCGTCTATCCTGTGGGGATAGGGCAGGATATAAATAAAATCAAATAAACAGCAGAAAATAATAAATACATCCAACACTGCTGATGGGCTACCTAATTCACAGAGTGAACTTTTCTTCTGAGTTAGTACCGGAAGCCCAGTTCCTTCTTGCGTCTCAAAGAATATGAATTACCCACTCTCAGAGAAGCATACCCCTTAGGCTTCTGCAGGGAGAAAGCCATTTGTTCAGTAGTCTGTGGGAAAGTTGGAAGGTCTGAATTTCCACTGTACCATGGAAGCTAGCCTACTTTACAGGGTTGCTGTGAAGACAAAATAGAAAAGACAAAATGGAGAAGAAACATGGTCAGTTGAGGGATGAAGTGGGGTAAAAATATGGCCCCCGAACGGTAGAATCTCTTCTTCAAAAATGTTCTTCCAAAGATCTGGGTAGTTATTTACCTCAATAACTACAATCCACAGCAAATAATCTCTCCTATTGCTACATAGATCTACGTTAACGAGCTTGGTTTCTCTTTTTTAATGTGCCCCTGTTAAGAGATTCAGAGACCTTTATTAGGCATATACAACATGGGAACAAAAGGAAAAAAGGAAAGAGTAAATCCAATAGAGAACAGTGAAAATAGTGTGAACAGAAGCCAAGGGAACCTAGTTCAAAGTGCGAAGCAAAAATTTAGCTACGATTTCCGCTATTTCAGCCTCGGGACTGTTGATCAGAAGAATCCTCTTTGTCCTGTTAAGAGCTGAAGACATTCACGTGCTGATGAAGAAGTGATAAGAAGGCGGTGGTTAAGAAGGCCCAGCAAAGACTGTACTATCTGAGACTTTTAAGGAAGCAACAATTGGATGGAAAACTCCTGGTGTCCTTTTACCGCTGTGCTATAGAGAGTGTCTTAACCTACTGCATCTGTGTATGGTTCTCCAGTTGCACAGTGGCAGATAGGAAGGCGCTCCAAAGGGTGATCACTACTGCACAGAGGATTATCGGCTGCCGTCTCCCCTCCTTGGAAGAACTCCATAATTCCCAAAGCCTAAAGAAAGCCCAAAATATTCTGAGGGACCCGTCTCATCCAGCACACGCTCTTTTTGAACTGTTACCATCCGGCAGATGATACAGGGCCCTCAAAACTAGGACAAAGAGGCTTAGAGACAGCTTCTACTCTAGAGCTGTGGCTATGCTAAACTCCGCGGCTTCGTGTTGATGTGTTTGGGGCTGTGTAGGGATGGGTGGAGGAAGGGGGAAGTGAGGATGATGTATGAGTCTGAAAGTGTATGAGTATGATGTATTATATGAAATTGTATGAGTATGATGTATGAGTCTGAAATTGTGTGCATTGAGGAATGCTGCTGTAAATTTCGTTGTGCGTGCACAATGACAATAAAATGCTTATGCTTATGCTTATGATATTGCTTAACGTTTGTCTTAAAATGTTATGTTTTAATACATCTGGGTGGGAAGGAAGCAAATGCCGTACATGGGCATTGCTTGCTTTGCACATGCAATTCACCCCAGCCTACAAATGTGGCAGACAACCTGAAGGAAACTAATGTTTAATTCAAACATGCTCTTTAAAATATAGCTATCACATTTGTATGCCCTGATGGATACGCATTTTCCATCTCTGAACACAAGCAGGCAGCCTTAAAATGCCAGTAGGAAGTCAGCTGATGGGAAATCTAGCATATGAGCTCTCTTTCTTCAGTACCTCCTACGGGACTCGTGCTGGAAAATGCATGTAATATCTTTAAAGGTGGGGGAGATTATATAGCTGAAGAATGAAGAAAAAGAGTTTGGATTTATACCCTGCTTGTCCCAACTGTAAGGCGTCTAAAAGCATCTTACAAACTCCTTTCCCATCCTCTACCTACAACAGACACCTTGTGAGGCAGATGGGACTGAGAAAGTTCATAGAATCATGGAGCTGGAAGAGAACCCAAGGGCCATCAAGTCCAACCCCCTGCCATGCAGGAACACATAACCAACATATTCCCGACAGATGGCCATTCAGCCTCTCTTTAAAAACCTCCAAAGGAGGAGACTCCGAGGTAGTGCATCCCATTGTCAAACAGCCTTTACTGTCAGGAAATTTTTCCTAATGTTCAGGTGGAATCTCTTTTCCTTCACCTTGAACCCATGACTCCTGGTCCTAGTCTCTGGAGCAGCAGAAAACAAGCTTGCTCCCGAACAGACATGATATCCCTTCAAATATCTAAACATGGCTATCATGTCACCTCTTCTCTTCACCAAACTAAACATCCCCAGCTCCCTAAGTCTCTCCTTGTAGGGCATGGATTCATGACAGAGGTGGGATCCAGCAGGTTCTCGCAGATTCCCGAGAGTAGGTTACTGATTATTTGTGTGTGCCGAGAGGGGGTTACTAATTGGTGATTTTGCCACGTGATTTTTGCCTTAGTTACACCCCTCCTCTCTGCAGTAGCACGCAGAACTTGAAGCAGTCTAGCAGGAGGTGCACCGGCGTGCGTGGCAGCCTGCGCCTGCGTGCATTCGTTTCCCGTCCAAGTACCGGTGCAGTGGCTGCGTCCTTGCCACAGCCCTGCCCGGGAATGCCCCGCCCCCGGAATGCCCAGCCACGCCCCCGTCGTGCCCCGCCCAGCCCCATTGGTGCTACGCCACAGTTTGAATCCCACCACCATGGGAACCTGTTACTAAAATTTTTGGATCCCACCACTGATTCATGACCTCTTACCATTTTGGTTGCTCTCCTCTGGACCCATTCCAGCTTGTCACCATCCTTCTTGAATTGCAGTGCCCAGAACTTAGAGTTCTGAGAGATCTGTGACTAGCTTAAAATCACCCAGCAGGCTTCTTGTAGAAGAGCAGGGAAACTAACCCACTACACCCCACTGGCTCTCTAGAAAAGGCTAGAATAGCATTTCCCGTTCTCACTTTCTGTTCCCCTTTGCCATCTGGGTGCTTGGACAAGAACACGATAAGGGGAAACTCTCTACTCTTGCTCTCTATGGGACCAGGCCTATTTGCTGGATACTGCTTGAAAGCCAGATGTCTGCATTCAGGTGGAAATACAAAGTGCCAATCAAAGTGTATTGTGTATTGACAACAATGGTGCTATTTGAACACACATAATCTAGGCGGCTGGGATGACATCATGCAGATGAGGGACATGGCGGGGGAGGGGGGAACCCTTAATCTAGTTTAAATATCTGTCAACACAGCACAAAGTAGACTTATTTATTTATTTTTATTTATATTTTAGATTTCTAGGCCGCCTCTTTCCCGGAGGGCTCGAGGCGGCTCAACAACATGGCTGTTATCAACAGCAACTCAAACAACATAACTTAAACATTAAAACTCCGGCAGCAGTTACATATAGTTTAAACAATCCAAAAAATTCAAACAGTTTAAAACAATTCAAACAGGCGCCCCTTCCCAAGGCTAAAAGCAAGGAAAAGGTAAAAGAAGAAAGGGAGGGAACAGGTGGGCCCAGATGGAGTCACGACAGGCCCGACCAAGATGACAAAGATGGAAATCGGCAGGGTTTCAGTGGGGGGCAGTAGAACCGCGGCCAGCCTCTCCAAAGGCCCGGTGGAATAATTCTGTCTTACAGGCCCTCTCTTGGGCTTCATCAAGATCCATAGGGCCAGGACCTAAATGGAGGTAGGGCATTCCAGTAAGCTAGTTCAGTAAGCTCCAGTGGACATTCCAGTTGTGAATAGTTACTGCACAACACTCCTTTGTAAAGAATTCTGCAACCAATGGATAAGGTTCTCTCTGTTTATATAGAGACAGCTGATAAGATCAGAGACTGCACAATTATGGAGCAAGCACTCCCAACAAATTGTCTTTTGTTTAGAAATCATATGTCAGTCCAGATGTCCTGACTGAAGCATTCTCAAACCACAATTTAATTAATACTTATTTCATTCAAATGCTCAAAGGCTGATTCCGCATGGGCCCAAAAACAGTGGTGTGAACATGGTGCGAAAACGTTTTAAACCCTTTCACACCATTTTCACACCGTTTTCACACTGCTGTTTTTGACCCATGCGGAATCAGCCAACGTTTTTTAAGGCTACAAGAGTGGACTCACACATGTAAGTACATGATTTGTTTTCACTGCACCACTGTATTCTGGATCACTGGGCACTAGAAGGGTAAATGGACTCCCACTGCAAGACACTGTGTTGACGAGATGAAACGATCTCTCTGCGATGGCTCATTCATACACGCAAAACGTCATTCGATGCCGCAGATCTCAAACTACAAGAATGCATGCGTGAACTAGATTAACCTCCTGCCCTTTTGTTCACAGCAAGATTGCCGGCTGGTTTGATTTCTTCTCTTTCAGAGAAAAGCACCTGTTCATCTTTAGAATTGTGGCCCGGGGGGGGGGGGGGGGGGGCCGCTTTCAAACAGCTCCTGGCAATAACAGCGCAAAATAAAAAGAGAACAAAGTAGTTCTTACACATGCAATACTTTGCTCGTTGCACTGCAGCCCTTGATCCTTGTACAAGCCCAGAGCCCGGCCACACAAAACAGATTCAAGGTTACTTCCTGCTTCTGAGCCGAAGCAGCTTTCTGGGGCAATGAGCAAATGCACATATATTCCCCCTACCTGGAAATGCACGGGCCACCTCCACCAGTGGTGATCACAGCCTTCCCTCTCTCCCTTTGCATGTTACTGTGGATGGTTAGGAAACAGGAAGGCGCAACTCCTCTGTGCTTCCTGTTTTGATGCAAGTTCTGCCGAAAGTGTAACGCTTCCTTTGGAGTGCTCCTTGGGAAGAGGTTCAGGCCTGAGTTTCAGAGAACTGCCCATGGAAATGAGAGGGACCGTTGTGAAGGAGTCCTCCCTTCTTCCCTACAGAACAAGTCAGAGTCCACAAAACGATTGCCACAGCTTAACTTCACTATCACAGTGTAGATCCTTGTGCTAAAGGGGCAGCTGCCACCAATCCAACATTAAAAAAAATCTGCCCAGTTAATCAAATCTCCAGTAGTCAATCTGGGCAAATGCCTGACCTTGGCCCCGCCCACTTCCTAAAAATACTTAGCAAGTGCCCGAAAAGGTGTCGCTGGTGCTATGACCACAAGCACCACATATGTGGCCCCAACCTAGATGAGCATCGCCAGGGGTCTGCAACCTGCGGCTCTCCAGATGTTCATGAACTACAATTCCCATCAGCCCCTGCCAGCATGGCCAACTGGTGGCAGGGGCTGATGGGAACTGTAGTTCATGAACCTCTGGAGAGCCGCAGGTGGCAGACCCCTGGTTTACGCTGACCACAGTGGCTCTTTGGAATCTCAGATCTCAGAAAAGTTCTTCCTGCCATTCAAGACGTTTCCAGTGGAAATTCCGGGGAGATATTAAACAGGCCAAGTAAGGACAGGTTGCGGTTGCTAGTCCATTTTATGAACGACCAATTGAGAGGAATTTTGCTTCTCATTTGATTCAGCTGGAGCTGGTGCGCTTCTTGCCGGAAAGCAGTTTGGGACCCACCTTACAGTACAACTGAGATACAAGCCCTTCCACATAGCAAAGGGCCCAGCAGAACAGCAACACAAATTGCACACATCTCAATCCATAGCATCCCTCAATTGAAAAAAAAAAGCGGTCACTTGCCAAGTAACATCTTCCTGGTTGGAGGGGGGGAACCCCAAGTTAGTGCTGTCCACCTGAATATTTCTCAGTAGGTCTAAGAGAAGGAAATTCCACAAGGATGGTGCCATGATACGGGGGGGCCCTGCTTCTTGCTACAAACTTGATCTGCCTTGGGAGGCACACAAGGACTTTCAGGGAAGATCTCAAAGTCCGGGGAGGAACATGATAATTCTTGCTGAATGGCAGGTAGTACATTTGCACGATAAATGAATAGGGGAAGACATGTGCATCTAGGTCAGGGGTAGGGAACCTGCGGCTCGGGAGCCGCATGCAGCTCTTTTGCCCTTGCACTGCGGTTCCATGAGCCGAGCTGCCGGCTTCATCCTTGCCTGCCCTGCAGGCAGCAGGGCGAGCGCACCAATTGCCTGTGGCCGGCTGGGCAGTGCCGCGGGCTTCCCCTCTCGCCCACCCCATTCGAGCGGGGCGGGCGCTTTCCTGCTGGCCCCATTCTTGCCCGCCCTGCAGGCAGCAGGGTGGGCGTATCCATGCACTTCTCAGAATTAGTGGAGTAAAAGGTAAACAAACCCAATATATACAGTGTTATCTTTATTTTAAATGTCAAAAATTATTTGCGGCTCCAAGTGTTTTCTTTTCCCGTGGAAAACGGGTCCAAATGGCTCTTTGAGTGTTAAAGGTTCCCTACCCCTGATCTAGGTATTCTGGGCCCAGGGTTCAGTCAGTACAGCACAGCACGAAGAACAAAAGCTGGGATCTTAAAAGACATAGGGAATGCCTTTGGAGGGAAACCGCTTGTCCTGTCCGCTCAGTGTTCAGTCTGAACGCGAAGGATGCATACCAGGTCAGCAGTGCCATCCTAAGAAACCTCATGCCCTTCTAATCTTATTGGTTTCGAAAGGGGTAACTCTAGTTGACAATGCACCGTGCAAGTGTGCTGTGAGGTGGGTCCCAAACTGCTTTCCGGCAAGAAGCACACCAGCTCCAGCTGAGTCGAATGAGAGGCAAAATCCCTCTCAATTGTCCATTCATAAAATGGACTAGCAACCCCAACCTATCCTTATACCTATCAAGTTACGGTTCATTGCAGTTGGGGCTTGATCTCTCTAATTCAGTGATGGCGAACCTTTTCGAGACAGAGTGCCCAAATTGCAACCCCAAACCCACTTATTTATCGCAAAGGGCCAATATGCTAATTTAACCTGAATACTGAGGTTTTAGTTTAGAAGAAACGGTTGGCTCCAAGGCGCACATTACTCGGGAGTAAGCTTGGTGAAGCAACCATGCAATGCTTCGAATGGGTGAATCACGATCCTAGGAGGGTTTACTCAGAAGCAAGCCCCATTACCAGCAACCGAGCTTACTCCCAGGTAAAGGATCGTGCCCAGGCTAGCCTAGATATATGTGTGTGGGGGGGGAGTGATTTTCCATCCCACCCCCACATAATGAACTCTGTGCACGCGTGCCCACAGAAAGGGTTCTGAGTGCCACCTCTGGCACCCGTGCCATAGGTTCGCCATTACTGCTCTAATTCCACAGCAAGAGAAGCTGAAGAAGACAAGCTTCAAAATCGAGCATCCCGCCGCCCGCCCTCTGTCACTAACCGAGCATTCACAGGTGCAAAGGAAGCGGCTTTTAAGGAGAAGTGGGACAGCCTCTTTACAATCCCTCTGTTCAATCCTTATGGGAAGTAGTGATGCTCCAGAGTCTTACAAGAACCCAAATGTACTTCATCAAACAACAGACAGCTGCATATTCAACCAACAGCCTTTCAGAGACTTACCCATTTTATTGAAATGACTGTAGAGATTCTATGTTGATCCCCATGACCAAACTCTGAACCCAAGTGTCTGTTTTAAAGAAGGTGTGATTGGTTGTTCTGGGACCAGCTGTAACCTCCCCCATCTCCGGCAAACAAGTCAATCCTTTTCCTTCAGCCATCTCAGCCTAACACCAATTACTTGCTTCCTAGGAAGGGAACTTGGAGGTCTGCCAAAGCCAGAGCCTGGGCGTATTCCAGAAGCAATACAAGACTTTTTTTTTAAAAAAAAAAACCAAGCATGCTTTTAGTGGCTGGCAACAAATCCAGAAAGATATTTCTGTAGCATATTTTTAATAGGGTGCGTTCTCTTTCTTTTAAAATGTCTGATCTTGACCATGAGTAGGAAGAGAAGAGGTGGGAAAGAGACCTTGGAATTAATGTCCTTGACTGTAGGGACGGCAGGTCAGAAGCAAACATTATACACCACCTTAACAATTATCAAAATAATTCTACATAATATGATGTGATTTTTTCTTTCCATATGGAATAACTAAGCCTATTTTCAAGATCGTATCAGTGAATAATATTAATTGCGGTGTGGGGGAGGCATAGAAGAGCTAACCCACTAACAGCAAGCAGATCTTTTCACATAACATCTTCAGAGCAGTAACAGCCACTCTGAGGAGTAGAAATTTCAGTAACAACATTTTAAAGGGCTGTGAACACTCTTAACCCAATTTTATAATGGTTCAACAGCAGCGATGGGTGTAAAAAAAAAACTAAACATGCAGAAGTGACCAGTTATGGTACCAGTAACCCCAACCCAAGCAGAAAAATTATGCGAAATTCAAAGAATCTTCCAACAGATTTGCCCTTCGAAGAAGGAGGAGGATTTCTATCCCCCTTTCTGTCCTGTAAGGATGAGTCTTACTTACACCTTTCCCTTCCCCCCTCACAAGGGGCTTACAAACTCTTTTCCCTTTCCCCCTCACAACAAACACCCTGTGAGGTAGGTGGGGCTGAGAGAGCTCTGAAGAACTGTGACTAGCCCAAGGTCACACAGCTGGCGTGTGTGGGAGTGCACAAGCTAATCTAGTTCACCAGATAAGCCTCCACAGTTCAAGCGGTAGCAGGGAACCAAACTCACTTCTTAACCACTACACCATGCTGGCTCTCCCAGAGAGTGGACTCGGGCCCACTAAAGCTTACACCAGTGGCGGCGAACCTATGGCACAAGTGCCAGAGGTGGCACTCAGAGCCGTCTTTGTAGGCACGCGAGCTATTGCCAAAGTTTGGGCACGCGGCAGTGGCATAGTGCCAAGGGGCGAGGGGTGCGCAATGCGGGGGTGTAGCGAGGGTGTTCCAGGCGGGGGCGGTGTTTCAGGACTTTCCAGGGGCATTCCAAGGCAGGGCAGGGGCGGGGCAGGGGCACAGGACGCACGCGTGCCCCAGGTGCAGTTTCCCCTCACTCTGCCCCTGGCACTCAGTCTCTAAAAGGTTTGCCATCATTGGCTTAACGCTGAACTAAAAAGCTGTAAATTTTTAAGATGCCCCCCAACTCCTGTATGTTTCACCCTGCAGTAGACTTAAGCCCCCTTCTGCACAATGCACTTTTCAAACCACTTTCAGTGCACTTTGAAGCTGGATTTTACTGTGCGGAACAGCAAAATCCACTTGCAAACAATTGTGAAAGTGGACTGAATATCCATTATTCTGCATGTGCGGAAGGGGCCTACACTGTGCATCTCAGACACTGACACCAACTTCTTAGACCAGTGATGGCGAACCTTTTCGAGACCGAGTGCCCAAATTGCAACCCAAAACCCACTTATTTATCGCAAAGTGCCAACATGGCAATTTAACCTGAATACTGAGGTTTTAGTTTAGAAAAAATGGGTGGTTCCAAGGCGTGCGTTACTCGGGAGTAAACGTGGTAGTAGTTGGTGGCTTTGCTTTGAATCAACTGTACAACTTTTCCAATGGGTGAATCACGACCCTCGGAGGGTTTACTCAGAAGCAAGCCCCATTGCCAGCATCCGAGCTTATTCCCAGGTAAAGGATCGTGCTTTAGTTCTTCGCATGAAAATCAGTGGGGTTTAACAGCACTTAACAGGGTTACCTACACTGCTTCCACAAAACTAGGTCTTAGGTTTAATGCTAATAATCGAGCCCAGCAGCCCAGGTTAGCTTAGATCATGTGTGTGTGGGGCACTCTGTTTGTGCATGCCCACAGAGAGGGCTCTGAGTGCCACCTCTGGCACCCGTGCCATAGGTTCGCCACCACTGTCTTAGACAATCAGAGAATCCCATACAACCAGGATTCTTCTAGACCACAAACCACTTTTATCCATTAACACTGTACAAGCTTTACAAGAATTAGAAAAAATATATATACTTGCACACAAAAGAGACTACAACAGCATCATCTGGCAGATACAGACTTTTAAAACCGGCCTTCTGCATCAAATTATAATTGCACCAATGTGTTAACTGAAACATTAAAAAAAATGGTTCCAGCAAAACAATTGGGTGGACTTCTGGGTGTTGACAGTCCAGTTACGGGAAGACACACCCCAGCACAAGCATGCCACTGTGCAAAACAGAGTTCAACCTGAGTTCAACCCTAAAGAGACATTTCGGGCCTTTTAATTTACT
Source organism: Sphaerodactylus townsendi (assembly GCF_021028975.2). Classification (NCBI taxonomy): domain Eukaryota; kingdom Metazoa; phylum Chordata; class Lepidosauria; order Squamata; family Sphaerodactylidae; genus Sphaerodactylus; species Sphaerodactylus townsendi. The sequence goes on along the minus strand of NC_059427.1, from coordinate 151,118,805 downwards.
TTAAGAAATATATGCAAGGGGAAACAAACATGCATGAAACTTTTTAATTCCTCACTAAGAAGGAATTCTGGAATTTTATCCAAGGAAAACAAAAGGCACTGAGAAGTACTCATCGTTTAAATACGTTTTGCTTTACATTACCCCATTTGTTAAGTAACTCTAAATAATTTTTCAGTAAATGCAGCCACCTTGAGACAAAAGGAAAGGTGTGGTATAGATGTTTCGGTAAACAAAGGCCCCTTCCGCACGTGCAGAATAATGCACTTTCAATCCACTTTCACAATTGCTCACAAGTGCACTTTGCTATTGCGCCCAGCTTCAAAGTGCCCTGAAAGTAGATTGAAAGTGCATTATTCTGCATGTGCAGAAGGGGCCAAAGTGAGGGTGTCTGAGACTTTGCTGTTGCTCAATGCCCCCGGCAAAACCTTAGACCTCCTTCAACACAGAATGATCCTTTAGCCCAGGGGTCGGCAACCTTTAACACCCAAAGAGCCATTTGGACCCGTTTTCC
>NC_059427.1:150933212-151118205 GCF_021028975.2 Sphaerodactylus townsendi | reverse complement strand
GGACACAGTACTCCAAGTGCGGTCGCACCACGGCTTTATATAAGGGCATGACAATCTTTGCAGTTTTATTCTCAATTCCTCAGACAGATCCCGGCTCAGACAGATCCCGTTTGTGTACAGCAAACATTTCAGCATTATCACCGACATGGGGTACTGTGTGGTTTCCGGGCTGTATAGCCGTGTTCTAGCAGACGTTTTGCCTGCATCTGTGGCTGGCATCTTCAGAGGATCTGATAGTTGGAAAGGAAAGCAAGTGGAGTATATATACCTGTGAGTAAAGGTCAATAGGTGAGGGCATCTGAATTATCACTGATATGTTTAATAATGATATCTCAAATCTCTGACATCTTTCAGGCAGCAACAAGAATTATAGTTCTTCCCTTTGTCATAATTTCCACATTGCCCAAATAGACCGCATCTTCAAATAATGCAATAATACCCTGCAAATATTGGCATGAATCCAGTCTTTCTACTCAGGGTAGAAGCCTTCATCTTGCCTAAGGAACCATTTGGAAGAAGGCTGAAGCAGAATGGCTGAATTCACACCCCTGAGAATGTAAGCACAGAACAGGGAAATTATTTTATATTAAGCCAGTCAATGCCTTTTACATCTCTGTGCTGACAACCATAAGCTGCGAAGCCGGAGATCAAGTTTAAGGTTTTCTGTGATGCTTCTGGGCTCGGCTACAGCAGACGAAGGAGGAAATCTGGGTTTCTTTTTAACAACCTCCAATATATTCTCCTCATCTGCTGACTGCTTCCTGCACATTTGACAGGTTAGCGGGAAAGAGTTCTGGACTGTACAACCATACCATCAGAGGGGAAATTCATATTTCTGGACAATAATGTTAAATTCTTGCTCTCAGCGTAGCAGAGAGCTCTGTGCTAAATCTCTTCCTCAGATGAGGTAATTTACTATAGTGACAAAGCTTTTTTTACATGTAACACTCAACATACTTCTACCATCTCACTGGGTGTAACATGGTTTTTAAAAATAATTGCTATGTGGTGCGAGTAATGACCACATTGTGTATGAAATGTTATATAGCACTAGTAAATGGATTTTAAAACTATTTTTGTGAGATGTCTTTGTTACAGCAGGGTAACGGGTTCAAAATATTTAAGCCAAAAAGCTTAAGCCGACAAAAGAATAAAATCTGATATTTTATTCACGCCAACAACCGGGCAAACAGCATCAGGGGAACTACACAAGATGACAGTGTGTTCTTACTTTTATAGGTTACATCAGAATAGCAGTAAAAAAAATACACCCCAAAGTTCATCATCATCACTTAGTCATACAGAAAGGTGGAGATTTCCCTTCTTCCCAAAACAATTGAACTTTCTAAGACCCTTACTGGAAGGTGGGAACACCTGATCTTTTATGGTATAAGATGAGACTATAGGGACCTGTTTTGTTTCCTATCTATTTTGCCTCGTGTTGTTCTTCTTCTCAGAAAGAGAGCCTAAACATCTTTATGTTTCTTTCTCCTGTCTCTAGGAGAAGGGCAAATTCAAGGTGTCTGATTAGGAACTGTAAGGCCTTAGAAACAGTTGGAATCTTTTGCACATCTCTGTTTAACTCTGGGACAAAGGGCATTCTGCTGAACTATCAAGCTTGCCTAGTAACAGAAAGAGAATAGACTTTCAGGCCTCCATCTTTTCTTTGCACAGCTGCATTATGGTTGCCAACTCCCCATTACAGAAAGAAAGTAACGCGAGGGCAAGAAGAAAACCTTTGCATATAACAAAGTATATCTTTTATATGCCTTCTGTGCCTACAGAATCCCCCCTTTTCAAATGCACCCTGAAAAGCTTGAAGGGTGCCTTTCAAAGCAAACTGGTGAGAGCTGGAGGAGCAGAAGGATATGTTACAAGGCCTAAATGAACACATAATTTAATATTTCCCAAATTCCACCGGGTAAGTTAGTACAAAGGGTATTTATCAGGGCTGTGAATTTTTTGGTCAATAGAAAAAGAAAAGTAAAGTGCATGAGGCCTGCATGTTTCTTGTTCTTTTCCTTGTAATGGGGTGTTGGAGATAATGTTACTTCTAGGTTACTTATAGGGATTGGTGAAAATCCTTTTGACAGGGCTATGTGCCTACATCTTGGAATGTCTGAAGAAATTTCCACAAAAAATCAGCATGGCGGAATATGTATTCGTTTGCAGTGCACAGTCCAAAAAAAAAACTTGTGGCGTGTGGTGGTGTTCAAAAATAATATCCTGATAATTTGAAGTAATATAACCTATTCTGTGGCCTCAGGCGGTCAATTAGGGCTTGAAACAGGAACAGCTTTTCATATCTTTTAAAAGCTGCCAGAGTAGATAGCCGTCAATGGCGTCCTATTGGGGTTTGCAAGGTTCATAAGGGGCTTTTCTAAAAAAGACATACAATGTAAAGGTTACATGCTTGTTTTCATTTCAGTTGTTTGCTTTTGGGCGAGAGAAGCGGATAATAATGAATGAAGGGATTTGCATCTCTCTTTGCAACCGCTGGATGGAGCGTGCAGAGCACCCAAATTTGGAGTCACTTTTGCATCGCCCTCCCTTTTCCCCCTTCTGGACTCCATTTCCCAGAGCGCAGCGCGCGCTTCCGTCACCGCGGCGGCCGCCGTTACCTAGGGAGCGAAGTTCTTCCGCAGTTCGCTTCGTTCTTTCCTCTCCTCGCCCCTTGCGCACGCGCGCGCGCGCGGCTGCCGCCAGTCCGGCGTCACTACATCTCCCAGGTATCTTTGCGTCAAGCAGCGGCAGCGGAGGGGTGGGTCACGTGACTCGGGCTATATAAGCGGGGCGGCTGCGCCGACCGCTCCATTGTCATCGCGGAGCGGAGGCGGGGCGGGTGGTCTGTCCCGTCCGGGCTGTCGCTGCCAGCGCCGCCGCCGCCGCCGTCGGTTCCCGGCTCCTTCCCCTCCCTGTGCAAGGCACGGAGCTGCCGACTGAGCATCTTCCCCTCCCCAGGGGGACCTCGGGCTTCGCCCTGCAGCTCTGGCCTGGGCAGAGGGAGGGGAGGAGGGACCGGCGGGCGGGAGGAACCCCCACCCGGTAAGAGGCTTCCCTGACTGACTGATTGGGGGAGGGGGCGTGGTCTTCCAAGGGGCGGGGCTAGTGGACCTCCCCCCCCCCTTTTTTTTTTTGCACTGGGGAAGAAAAATGAATATCCATCTGTGGTCCCATCTCCTGGTCACAGAATATTTAGAAATAGCAAAATTAACAGCGTTCCTGAAGGACAGCACTTACAGAGAAGTTTGTAGGGAAACTGGAAACGTTTTATGGACGGAACTGATACATTGTTCCATTTGAAATAGACTGGATTAGAATTCAGCAGTAAGATAGTGGGAAGTCATTATTTGGCTATTTTTTTCTTTTTTGTGTGTTTCATGTTCTTGTTTTGTGTTGACGTGGTGGTGTGGAAGTGTTTTATGTTTTTTGTATTGTCGAAGGCTTTCACGGCCGGAATCACTGGGGTGCCGTGTGGTTTCCGGGCTATATGGGAGCCTTTAGTTATTAGAACTCGCGTTTCTCCAGATAAACCATTAGAACTGAGCACTCTCATAGAACCCAGCCTGAGCTCAGGGTCCGAATTGGCCAAGGCTGACAGAGGCTGGGATGGGAATTGTAGTTCTGAACATCTGAGAGCCGTGAGGTTCCCTACTCCTGGTTTACAGGGAGCATTCTTCTATCAGTTTCTACCAGATTGTTATGGACTACAATTGGCCATCAGCTGACAGAGGCCGATGGGAATTGTAGTTCCTGAACATCTGGAGAGTCAAAGAGGGTTCCCTACCCCTGGTCGAAGATTATTGAAACCTTTTTTCTCCAGGGATCATACTCTGCCTTCGCCAGCATGGGCCAAATTGGCCATGCTGGTAGGGGCTGATGGGAATTGTAGTCCATAACATCTGGAGTGCCAAAGGTTCGCCACCACTAGAGCATTCTCTCCTGAAGATGCCAACCACAGATGCAGGCGAAACGTCAGGAGAGAATGCTGCCAGAACACGGCCATACAGCCCGGAGACCACACAGCACCCCAGTTTCTGTTTTTTTTTTGTTCTTTTGTATGCTGAGAAAATAAAAAAAAGGTTCTCCCGTCTCCCCATAGGCATCTTATTCCTATGATTACATTGGGAGGGGGGGGTATCTCTGAGATTTGATACTCCCCTCCCCATTTCATTCCTCAACGAGACAGGAAGTGCCTTCTTATTTCTAGATTCCTTTTTTCAAAGGGGGTTGTCTGTCCTCCCCTCCTCCCAAATTGCCATTCTCCATTGAGGCCAAGGCAGTTCTGGGTTCCCTTACGGACTCTTCACACTTGTAATCCTTTTATAACATTATGGGTCTGTGCTGTCAGAATTTTCATGTTAATATATTTGTTACCCCCTCTTGGGTAGGTAGGGAAGGGCTGTCTTTTATTCAGGCTGGTTCCACTATGTCTTCTCTCCCCACCCCCCAATAATGCACCACTTTGTTCTTGTGTTGTCCATTTCCAGTATTTGTTCAGCATCGAAAGCATTAAGATGCGGCTGAGGCCTACATAGGTATGTGTTTATCATGCTTGGGTGCCCCATGATGAACCTGGCGTTGCCTTTTGGGTTTAAAGCTGCTGTGTCGTAGGTCTTGCACCAAAAAAACAAGGGTGCCCCACAGTTGATCTTTTTGGTTGCTGTTTAATAATGGGCTTGTAGGTGATGGCAGGTGAGGTCAGTAGCCGGCTACTGGTGTGGCGGCTTCTGTGAGGAGCAGAGCTGCTTTAAGGCAAACTTTGAAAAAAATAATCTTCCATATTCTGCTGGTGTACGAGGCTGAGCAGTGTGCTATGCCAAGGATTCGTGTGTGAAGGGATGCTCTTTCCCTGGAACAAGAATGTACCCTGTGTAGTGATAGTTTTCACTCTCTGATGCATTCCTGTGTGAGGCTCTCACCTCACAATTACATAGATCAGAGGTCCCCAACGTAACACCCACTGACATCTTTACTGGCGCCCACTAAGTGTTTTTTTTTCTGGAAAATGTGTGGGGCCAGGTGCAACTCCTACTCAGCAAGGCTTCTGATTGGCTACTGGAGATCCGTTTGGCTCTGCAGATTAAAATAATGTTTCTTCAGTCGATGCCCCTACAGTGTTGATTTTATTCTCTCTGTCTCTTCTTTCCCAGTGTATTTTTATTCCTCATCCTCTGCACTTGGGCTTCCTTTGTGTGTGTGGCTCCGCCTCTTGTGGCAGCCATTCTGTGGCAGCACCCTCTACCCTGTGGCAGCATTTCAAAGGAGCCCACTGGCTCCAAAGAGTTGGGGATTGCTGATAACAGCTCCACTTATTTGGACAGCAGGCTTGTTGTGGTGGTTCCGCCAGTGATGCATGGCAGATGCAATTCTTCATCCTTTTGGCCAGAGATGTGAACTTTATGGTGGAGTCAGAAGATTAAGTGAGTGACTGTGGCAGGACAGTGTGGTGTTCGTAAGATAGTCTTTCTGCATTGATGGAGTTTCGAAGTGATTCACTAGAAGTGCCGTTTTGACATATGCGTTAGGAGGAACCATTCATTCTGTACAGCAGGGAGCGATTTCTCTTCTGGGGACATGAATGCCCTTAGGTGTATGTTATCAGGAACGCTGTTTCAGGCTCTTTAGTACGTTCTTCACCCAAAGGAGGAAAGTTTTCAAATAACCTGACTCAGTGGGAGGCGACCTGGAAAAATGCTGTATGATTTCTCTTTGGTCCCTGGAAACTGTTGTGCTTCTGGTATTTTTTTTTAAAGGTCTATCCTTTTGCTTGTAACTTTTAGTGACCAGGCCATAAGTATCCATGGTTATATAAAGCAGTAGTAGGAGCAGCAGTGGCGTAGTAGGGAGGTTAAGCTGGCGAGCTCTGTGTATCTTAATCTGGAGGGAACCTCGGGTTTGGATTCCCCTGTGCTCTGTCAGCCTTGAGCTGTGGAGGCTTTATCTGGGGAATTCCAAGATTAAAGGCCAGTACACTCCCCCACACGCTCAGCTGGAGTGACCTTGGGCTAGTCACAGCTTCTCAGAGCTCCTCTCTCTCTTCAGCTCCCAATGCACCTCACAGGGTGTTTGTTGTGAGGGGGGAAGGGCAAGGAGATTGTAAGCCCCTTTGAGTCTCCTGCAGGAGAGAAAGGGGGGATATAAATCCAAACTCTTCTTCTTCTTCTTCTAGTAAAGAGCACAGAAAGGAACGGTTTCATTGAGCCGAGTGGGCACTTCCTGAGTCTGGATATACGTTCTCCCACTCTTCCATTGTGACACATTTATGGGTATTCATTGGTGGCTGTGTGTGGTAGCCCTCCCCACTTGCATGTATGTCTGAGGCATGAAATTGCCCATGTTTAATCAATGGGGAGGTAAAGAGTATTACATTTCAGCCTCTTTAAGAGTAGTTCTATTGGTCTGTCAGAGTATAGTGGTACATTATGTAAATTGGCCGGATTCTGTGTGTACTGGAGCAAAGTGTTTCAGGTACGCTTCCCCGTCAAGTATGTTAATAGGTTAGGGTAGGGGTGGCCGTGCTGGCAGGGGCTGATGGGAATTGTAGTCCATGAACATCTGGAGAGCCACAGGTTGCAGACCCCTGGGATAGTGGCACATTATGCAAATTGGCTGAATTCTGTGCGTACTGGAGCACAGTGTTTCAGGTATGCTGCAAGGCAAGTCATGTTAATATGTTAAGGTAGGGGTGGCCATGCTGGCAGGGGCTGGTGGGAATTGTAGTCCATGAAGATCTGCAGCCCCATAGGTTGGCCACCCCTGGGTTAGGGGCTAAGCTGATGATGGTGGGGAACACTAAGTAAAAAGGTAAAGGTAATCATCTGTGCAAGTACGGGGTCATTATTGACCCATGGGATGACATCACATCATAACGTTTACTGTATGTAATTTGCCATCATTCCACCAGCTGAATGAAAGTCAAACCCTGGGTCAATGATCCAAATCAGACTCTGCAACTTGAAGGTTAAGTAGCCTTTCTTGGTCGATACATGGGCAAGAGGGGAAAAGATGGTTCTTCCAGAACCTTCAAACAACCCCAGTACATCAAACCCCGTTCCTCCCCTTCCCCCCCCCCCGCCCGTAATTCTATCCCACACTACAGAAGGCTCGCAGAGCAGGAATGCCAGATGAACCCAAGGTCAGAAGATTGAGACAAAGTCTTTAGCTGTGAGAGCCTCTTCTCAGGAAAACAAAAGTATTTTGATGAACTCTGTGGAGCTCCCCCCCGCCCCCCATGCTCCTCTGCTGGTTTCCAGGCTCCAGTCTGACGTAGGCAGACTCTGTTGATGGGCTGGTTGGCCACTGCCTTTCCCAGTCATCTGCACTTGATTGCCAGCAAGCTGGCTACTATTCATTTTACCAACCTCAGGAAGGACGGAAGGCTGAATCAACCTTCAGCCAGCTGCCTGGAACCGATTTCCGTTGGGATGGAACTCAGGTTGTGAACAGAGCTTTGACTGCAGACCTGCAGCTGACCACTCTGTGCCACGGGACTCTTGCCTGACCCCTGTCTCTCTCCCCCTTGTTCTAGTGGACTGGGAAGAAGGGAGGCCTTGTTCTCTCATTCCGCAGTGTGTTTTTGTGGCAGTCAGAAGCACTGAGACACTCTGAAGCTTGAGGAAAAGGTGGAGTCATTCATGGTGTGCATCACCGCCCGGCAAGGGAGGCCGAGACCTTCTCTGATTCTTCTGCGCTCGTCAGACGGTTATTTGTGCTGTGTGAAGAGAATTCCGCTCTCCTGGCCAACAGTGTTTGGTGGTGTGAAGCAGAGTGCTCATGGGGACGTGTGGAGTCACTTGTCCCTGGGTGAATGCCAGCTGGTCTTGTGGGGCAGAGAATCACCCCCACACCCCTCCCCAAACCTCTGCCAGGCTGCTCCTTCAGCCCGTGGAGCCTTTGTCGGCCAAAGGAGCAGCTTGGCTGGGCTGCCGCTGGGTGCCCTCTGCCCCACCAGGCGGCTCCTTCGGCCAGCAGAGCCTCTGCCGGCCGAAGAAGCCATGGCAGGCTCCCACCAGCTAAGGCAGGGGTCTGCAACCTGCGGCTGTCCAGATGTTCATGGACTACAATTCCCATCAGCACCTGCCAGCATGGCCAATTGCCATGCTGGCAGGGGCTGATGGGTCTGTAGTCCATGCTTTCATCTGAGTGCAGACCTAGGCTGAGCCTCCTGGGCTAGTCTTGGCATGGGGGGTGTTGTCCCAGGCGCCATTTCCCCCCCTACACCTCTGGTGTGAAGAGAACTTGAGGGAGGGGAATCTCATGATGAGATTCCCTCCCTCTCCTCTTCTTTTATAACATCTAGCGCAGGGGTAGGGAACCTGCGGCTCTCCAGATGTTCAGGAACTACAATTCCCATCAGCCCCTGCCAGCATGGCCATGCTGACAGGAGAACTGATAAAATGTTCCTGAACATCTGGAGAGTTCGATCTAGCGGATCCTACTGCCCTCCCCTAGGGTTTTTTGGGGGAGTTGACAGCAGGTGCCATCTTATATTAATGTAATTTTAATAATGTAGTATTTTAATGGGGTAGGGTTTATTTTTATTAGAGCCGTACTAATTTATATTTACTGGTTTTTAACTTGATATTGTGCTCTACTTACATGTTGTTCACCGCCCTGAACCCTCCGGGGGAGGGCGGTCTATAAACCCAATTAAAATAATAATAATAATAATAATAATAATAATAATAATAATAATAATAATAATAATAATAATAATAATAATAATAATAATAATAATAATAGATGTTGCTGTGCCAGTTGACAGCAGGGTAGAGGACAAGGAGCTGGAAAAGATCACAAAATACAAGGACCTACAAATTGAAGTCGAACGACTGTGGCAAAAAAGAACAACAGTAATCCCACTAGTAGTCGGTGCTCTAGGAGGAATCCCAAGAAATCTTGAAAAACATCTGGAAAGCCTAAACTTAGACAGAACATCAGTCCACATGCTGCAGAAAGCAGCACTTCTAGGAACTGCACATATTTACGCAAATACCTCTAATATCCTAGGTCCTTGGGAAGGACTCGATATTCAGAGATGAATTCCAGACACTTGTGCTGTGCTGTAATGTGTATAATAATAATAATAATAATAATAATATGGTTCATAAGAACAATGGCTAGAGAAGCAAGTCTTTGTCAAATTTCTGTCTCCAGGTCATTATTGAATCCCTGAGAGAGGCAACTATTTGTTCCTAAATTGAGGTTTTGTGATCATGTGCACTTAAGTACTTTTGTGAGACACTTATAGTGATATCGAATTAGAGCAAGTGGCCATCTCCCAGGTTTCTCTCCTTGCATTCCCCCTTTCAAAGTGTGTAATTAGTTCCTGCCCTTATGCGGAAGGATCAGGCGAGCCTGCTCTTATCAGGTCTCAAAAGCTAAGCAGAGTTGGCCCTGGTTAGTATTTGGAGGGGAAACCACCAAGGATTGCTTGGGTTATTACACAGAGGAAGGCAATGACAGGCCGCCTCTGTTAATCCCTCGCCTTGAAAATTGTACTGGGTTGCCATATCTCTTGCTGTGACTTGACAGCAGTTTGCACACACAATTAGTTCCTGTTCTCCTAAGCAGTGGCTGTCCATTTGGCCGCTACAAAGTACTAAACAGCCGGTATAGCGTGCATGACTAAAGTAGAAACAATTGACCTTCTGAGAGCCAGCATGGTGTCGTGGTTAAGAGCAGGTGGATTTTAATCTGGAGAACCGGGTTTGATTCCCCACTCCTCCCCCTGAGTGGCAGAGGCTTATCTGGTGAACCAGATGTGTTTCCGCATTCCTACATTCCTGCTGGGTGACCTTGGGCTAGTCACAGTTCTTTGGGACTCTCTCAGCCCCACCTACCTCACAAGGTGTCTGTTGTGGGGAGAGGAAGGGAGCCACCTTGAGTCTCCTTATAGGAGAGGAAGGTGGGGTATAAATCCAAACTCCTCTTCTTCTTGATAGTGCAGTTGATTTTAGGCCCAGCAGTAGGTGAAAGAAGATCTGGCCACCCCCTTTGGGTCAGGACCAGTGATGTCATAAAGATGACTTCTCTAGAATGTTAGCTTTCAAGGCCTTTGAAGAGTTGTCATTGTGCTCTGTGTCCAAGACCACAGACATGAAATGGTGCTGAGTGGCCATCAGATTAATTGTTTAGGAAGGTATATTTCATTCTGATAAAAAAAAATTCCATATGGCATATCTACACTGGAGCAGATTTAGGATTAGTTTGCTTCTCTCCAAGCTATCTTGAGTGCGGTAGCCATTTTGTCACGTTTTTGAATTAACTTGTCTTGATACTGTGCATGGCACTGCTCCTGCTAGTGGAGAATGAGAAGTCTTGAGTTGTCTGTTGTAAATTCTGCTGCTCCCAGTTTTCACCCTAAGATACAGACTGTTTAACGGACTTGAAGCCTTGTCCATAAATCAGTCAGGCCTTGTGACCCTCTGAAATAGCAAAAGCAGCTGACATACGTGGATAACTGGCAAAAGAGCAGGATAAACCGTTTGCTCCTCTCTGAACTGCATTCTGAACAGCGCATGGTTAAACAGTTTGCAGGGAAATTGTTATTGGTTGGTTGGGGTCACATGAGCAGTTGGGTTGCCCTCCCGCTGCTCCTTTGTCATTCTGTGGAAGTTTGTGAACATGCTGCTGTGTATTACTATTTCTCACACACTCACGTGTGTGTAGTCAAGAGAATGAGCACTGTGGAAGTCATGCTGAGGTTTATGGAAGTCACACTGTGGATCCTGAATAGGGTCAATTCCTCACGGGGGAATCATTCTGGGATTGAACTGGGACCATTAAATGACAGTACCTAGTTGATCCCAGAGTCACTCCCCACGGCAGCCGAGGTCTCGTGTTGGAACCGTGCTCAGAGGGTGGGATCACCTCGGTGCCTCTTCTGCTCCTCGTTCCCAATTGGCTGTTGCTTTAGGGTGGGAATGTGAACTGGCGTTCCTTTTTTTCTAAAGTAAACGTAATAGCTACGTAGCTACATTGTCACAAAGCAGTGCTCCATGTAGCTAGAAGCAGCGCCTACATGTGCGCTGTTTAGTTGCATGCAAGAAGAAAAAATAAAAAAGGCGTGTTTCTGCCTGCTGTGAGTCTCCCGATCTACTCATGCCCAAGACACTTAGCCGTGATTGGCTGACGGCATGAATGGGAGAATCACGGCGGGTTAGGATTCCCCACGATACCAGGTTCATCCTGTGTTCGCTCTAGAACAACAGAAAAAGGTGCACCTCCCTGGTGGATTTTAAAAAAAATGGGAAGAAGGGACAGAGTTGAACAGACACAAGTTTGAGACAGGAGCCGTGGGGAGTTCCAGGGCAACTGCAGGGGCTACCCTAGGTCGATTGGGAATCAACCAAGGAACAGTAAGTAGGAATATGTCTCGGTCCCTCAGGCCCCCAGAATATGTCTCAGCCCCTAATAAGATAAAGAAGTTAATATGCCAAATATATCACTGCTCCTTTTTGTGGCTTTCCAGGATCACTGTTCAGTCTACAACAGGGGTCTGCAACCTGTGGCTCTCCAGATGTTCATGGACTATAATTCCCATCACCCCCTGCCAGCATTGGCCATGCTGGCAGAGGCTAATGGGAATTGTAGTCCACGAGCATCTGGAGAGCCACAGGTTGCAGACCCCTGGTCTACATGATGCATGTTGAAAGTCCTTGTTGGCCTTTCTACAAGTAAGTAAAATCCTGGGGGTGCCAGCGATGGAAGGCAAAGGACCATCCTTGATAGGTTTGTAGCAGGAAGGGAATCTGTTGAGTTGTACATTGTTGTTTCTACGTCTATTATTTGTAAGTCTCTGTGAATCCCCAGCGTGGGAGAAAACATTTCACTAGCTTACTTGCAAGAATGTCATGGGGCACCTTATCAAAGACTTTAGTAAAATCTAGGTATACTACATCAGCAGCATTCCCTTCATCTACCAAGCATGTCACTCTATCAAAAAAAAGAGATGAGATTAGTCTGGTGTGATTTGGTTTTGAGAACCCATGTTGACTTTTATTTTATTTATTTATTTATTGTTTAAGCTTTTATACCGCCCCATCCCCTAGGGGCTCTGGGCGGTGTACAACATAAAATATAATAAAATAAATTACTAAAATCTTTAAAACAGCGGTAACATAGCACTGATGATGATAATAATAATGGGAAGGCGTCCGACCAACCCCCGTTTTTCATTAAAATTCTCCCAGGAGAAAAAAAGCGGGGGGGGGGGGGGGGGGGCGAGCCACATTAGATGGTAGCCTAAATAACAGGCCGGCTGGGGGGCACCTGCAAATTTGGCTAGCAGATTTTAGTGATCATAATGTTCCCTTCTAAGTGCTCAAATGATCTGCTCCAGAATCTTTCCTGGTATTGATGTCAGGCTGACTAGATGGTAATTGTTTGGGTCTTCTTTTTCCCCTCTTTTTGAAGACGGAAATAACATTCGCCTTCCTCCAGTCCACTGGGATGTCTCCTGTTCTCCTGGAGTTCTCAAAGATTGTAGCCAGTGGTTCTGAGATTACTTCTGCTCGTTCTTTTAATACCCTGCGATGTAGCTCATAATGACCTGGAGATTTGAATTAATTTAAGGTAGCCAGATGTTCCTGTACCACCTCTTTATTCTGTGTTGAAAGAGTCTTCAGATGACATCATTACAGTTTTCAGATGACATCACCTTAGACTGCTGCTGTTTGCTTCTCTGCAGCGATAGTACCATTTCATTCTGGGCCGCATCACTTCTGCGGCGTGTATCCGAGTAATATATAGTAACTGTGAAATCAAACCCTCATGAATTCCTGAAGAGATGATTTCCACTGCAGAAGGGTCTGAAATGGTGACGGTTAGGCGAGAGTCAGCCTAGAATGACCTGAGAGTTTTCTATGGCGCATCACATCTTCTAGCTCTTGGAAAGCCCTCTATGCTAGCCTCCCTGTTTCAAAGTCCCCGGTTGACTTTAATTGATGATGCAAGGTTTCACATTAAAAAAATCTTTCCCTGAAATAACATTGTGGAGTCTTAAAATAGCTAGAGACTTTTGGCAACAATAGAGAGAACAGGTGGCTATTTTGATAGAGCTTGTACTATACAAGAGTGGGTTAAGCTTTCCAGACAGTCAGTGGGACTGCACTGTCTTTGCCCTGTCACAGCAAGGTCGATCAAGGTCGGAGGAGCCAGATCATTTAGCAGCAGAGGCGGAGCTACCAGGGGAAGGGGGGCATTGCACTGGTCGTACGCCTGGGGGAAAATCCCCCCCACGGCGCCCCCACCTCCCATTTACCTTAGTGGAACAGTGCACACTGGAGAAGCGGCCTGTTCCCTTCGGGGGGTGGGGGGCGGAAAACACAGTGTGTGCACCAGGCGCAGTATGGCCCAGCTATGCCTTTGAGGTGCAGTGAGTGGACCAAGGTGTCCTGCACCTTATAACTTGTGTAAGCTCTAGTGCAGGGGTCTGCAACCTGTGGCTCTCCAGATGTTCATGGACTACAATTCCCATCAGCTCCTGCCAGCATGGCCATCTGGAGAGCTGCAGGTTGCAGACCCCTGCTCTAGTTCCTTCGTGCAGGTTTGGAATCTTGGTCTACTTCTTGTTCTGTTCACAAGCTCCTTTAAGACCTAAACATACAGTTAGATATGCCTCTTTCTGAACATCGGATGCTTGGTTGCACTTCATCATTTGGTGGCAAAACGCTGCTGTAATTCTGAAGATTATGTCTCTAGTTCTGTTGTCCACGGGTGGCAAAGTATACTTTCCTTTATACTAAAAAATGCTGCTTGCTTGAATAACGCTACTGACCTGTGTCCAGTTCCACCAATGTAGATGTGGCAGTGACTCACCCCCTGATGATCAAAAGCTAGACTGGCCTTTGGGGCCAAACGAGCAGCCCTTATCCTTATGGCTGGGATTTAGCTATTGTGCCACAAGCGTAAATCTGGGTTTGTGACTGTGAAGGCTGTGTGGTGTACCTGACAGATAGGCTAATAGCTTTGCCCGGCTGCAGACAAACTGTGGTGTAGATTTATGCTGCCAGTTCCATCTTTTGGGCCGCTAAATAAACTTTCAGGATGCTGTCCAAGCCTCTTATATAGCCACAGCTGTATCCTGTAGGGCAGGGGTCCCCAAACTTTTTAAACAGGGGGCCAGTTCACTGTCCCTCAGACTGTTGGAGGGCCGGACTAAAAAAAACTATGAACAAATTCCTATGCACAAATGATTGTAAAATGTTTGATTTCACCTTTCAGCCTTTCTGTCATGGTCTATTTTTAGAACAGTGACCAAAGTATGTCAAGTACAGGGTGGGCTCCAAATATTGTTGGGGAGGCTGTGGAATACCTTCCCCTGTAAAAAAAAAAAAGCAGAACTTTCCCAATGAAGCATTCCATCTAACCCAGGATCAGGTATCTTCCTGGGTTCTTTCCTCCCTAGCAGCCAGCGAGCGATTCGCCAGCCTGGCTGATGCCAATGGGAGTGAGGCGGAACAGAAAGCCTGAGAGCAACACATGGAGTAGCCGAGAGGGAAGGGCGGAGCAGGAGTTGCCACGTGTAAGGTTTCCAACTCTGGGTCAGAAAATTCATGGAGATTTGGGGGTGCCATCATGTAATGGCAATCAACAGCCGTTGGGGCCGGTTCCTCCTCTCCCTCGAGCCCCCACTGCACATGAATGGAGCCATCGCCGCCATGCCTGGCGGCCTGGATAAATGCCTTCAGGGGGCCACATTTGGCCCCCGGGCCGTAGTTTGGGGACCCCTGCTGTAGGGGAAAGAGGGCATATTTTGAGTGAAGCTAGCTGTGGCTGCTGCACCAGCATCGAGCTGGAATTTGGTCTTGGCTGCATATAGCGGCGTTTACTAAAATTCAGACAATTGACGTGTGTGTGCCCCCCCCCCCACTATACTAGACCAGGGGTCTGCAACCTGCGGCTCTCCAGATGTTCATGGCCATGCTGACAGGGGCTGATGGGAATTGTAGTCCATGAACTGGAGAGCCGCAGGTTGCAGGCCTCTGTACTAGACAATTCAGGCAATTGAGGTATGTTTCATTCCTACACTAGAAATTATTTTGCTTCTGCAGTGCAATCATGTTCATATTTAATCAAAACCATTCTCTTTGCCCCATGGGCTTACTCCCAGGTAAGTGTGCATTGAGCTGCAGTCTGAAGAGCTTGTAGGAATTGCTAGTTTTTAGAACAGCTTGTCAGTCGTTGGTGTTATTGACATCATCATCATCCACCTTTTATTGGCATGAGTTTAAAATACAGCAGAGAGGTTGAGGAGAATCAAGTTAAGATAAGTAAATAAAATAAGTAAAAGACATTTCCAGCAGTTAAAACAATAAATAAATAAATAAACTAAAATCTGTGGCGAATCTGTTGTGCCAGCGCCAGGAATTTGGCAACGTCTAGGGATCTCTGAGGAGACTGATCACAAAGCAGATAGAAAGATTTGACCTTTGTCTGATGAGTAGGCATAGTTCTCAGTATATGGGTCTATATATTGTCTTCTAGATCAGGGGTAGGGAACCTTTAACACCCAAAGAGCCATTTGGACCCGTTTTCCATGGGAAAAGAAAACACTTGGAGCAGCAAATAATTTTTGACATTTAAAATAAAGATAACACTATATATATAGGGTTTTTTAAACCTTTTACTCCGCTCATTCTGAGAAGAGCATGGATGTGCCCGCCCTGCCGGTGGAAAGCGCCCGCCCCACTCCAACGGGGCAGGTGAGAGGGGAAGCTCGTGACGCGGCCCAGCTGACCGTGGGCAGTTGGTGCGCCCGCCCTGCTGCCTGCAGGGCGGGCAAGGATGGGACCGGCAGCTCGGCTCGTGGAGCCACAGTGCAAGGGCAGAAGAGCCGCATGCGGCTCTCGAGCCGCAGGTTCCCTACCCCTGTTCTAGATGAAGCATATACCGTATATACTCATGTATAAGTCGAATTTTTCAGCACATTTTTAGTGCTGAAAAAGCTCCCCTCGACTTATATGCGGGTCATTAAATTTTTTGGTGTGTTTTTACTTTGCTGGCCAGCAGGGGGCGCAGTTTTTATGCTAGCGACACCAAAATTTCAGGGTACCCTCAGAAGACACTCCTGATGATACCAGCCAAGTAATGTTTGGTTCAGGGGGTCCAAAGTTATGGACCCCCAAAGGAGGTGCCCCCATTCCCCATTGTTTTCCCAATATAGGAGCTATTATTAGTGGAGAAATAGAGGCTACCCTTTTGAGGGTCCACTTAACTTTGAGACCTCTTTCTGAACCAAACTTCACCAGGAACCTGGCTTCTGAACTCTCATCAGGGAGAGTCTCTTTACTGATACCAGCCGTAGGTTTACAGGTGAAGTTTGGGTCAGGGGATCCAGAAGTTATTGATCCCCAAAAAGTTGGTGCCCCATCCCCATTGTTTTACCAATGGAAGCTAATAGTAGATTTTCCATTTCACTGAGTAATATCCTCTTAAAATCTAAGATTGGGTTAAGCATTTTGGACATTACAGATGGATGAGGGAGGGAATCCAGTTTTGTAAGGATTTTAACTCCTGTGTTTTAGCTTGGTTGCTGATTGAAGACTAAGGTTTTGTACTTTTAAAGTTATTGTTGATACCATATTGTTCTTGTTGACCCTCTTTTCCACTTACAGAGCAAGTTTACTGTTTTTCTTTGAAAGAAATATTCAAAAACATTTAACCTACTGATGCCTCAATTGATGTCATTTTATTGGTATCTATTTTTATTTTTGAAATTTACCAGCAGCTGCTGCATTTCCCACCCTCGACTTATACGCGTGTCAATAAGTTTTCCCAGTTTTTTGTGGTAAAATTAAGTGCCTCGACTTATATGCGGGTCGACTTATACATGAGTATATACGGTAGTTCGCAATCTAGGAGGATGTGCTCGATTGTTTCGATGGCTTTTTGTGAGCAGGGACACGTTCTTTGTTGGCATGGGATCTGGAGAAATCTGCCGCTCAGGACTGCAGAGGGTAGGACGTTCAGTCGGGCTAGCATTAAGGTACGTCGGAGGTACGGCGAAGATATATTGTAGAAATACCTTGGTAGCCCTTTACTGAAGGGGGGAAGGTAGGAGCCCTCGTGTTATTGTCATTCAGAGACTCGGCGGACAACATCTGCTGAGGACGAATAATTTTTCTTTCTGCATCACCTCCACCCCGGTGCAGATGTGGCAGTCGTCAGCTCCCGGCACATGCTGACTGGAAGTTAGCAAGGCCAAGATAGCGGATCGGGTAGAAATGCCGTAAATAAACTACTTTTGCAGATGGGTTCTCTGGGTTCTCGTGAGTATCTCGTAGCCTGCTGCTGTGCTCCTGTCATGCAGTTTGGCAACTGTTGGCTCATGAGATCGGGCAATAAGCTTATATAGATGTATGACCTTATTTTCACATGTTGTCATCTCTTACTACAGAAACATTTCCTGCTAGAATTACATCACCCCCTCCTCCTACTTTCTCATCAAGAGAGACTCCTCAGTAGACGAGTCTTTGTCCTCTCACAATCTCCTACGACAGTCAGGGAGAGAGTAGGTGGCACAGTGATTTTCCCTGTGGCAGTTGCCGATCTGGTGACATTGAGGTCATACCAAGATTTTTATGCCTCACCCTCAGCTGTTCCAGGCTGCCTGCAAACTTTAGAAGACAGTGGCAGCGTTAAATTACATAGCTCATGTCCTCGGTTGGCTGTTCATGCACGTTTGTTCTGAGGGTTTGTTTTTTTTTAAGGAAAGGTTGTATTGCAAAGAATTGGGCTGTGATTCTGTAAACTTGGGTTGACGTTCCCCTCACTTCCAATTTTGGATCTATACTCTGTTCCACATAAAGGAGTTAGTAGACTGTATATCCCTTCACCACAGAGCAAAACATGCCAAACCTTCTTTGTTGCAGAAAGTTCCACCTGGGTCCTAGTGCCTACCTAGCCCTGCTCCCTCCATCTGTTAGAAAGTACAAATAAGTTTTGTTCAATAAATTATAAAGGCTCGTGTGTCAAAGTTCAATGTACATGCATAAAATAATCATTTTGACAAAGACCTCATGTAAAAAACGAATGACAATTCTCATGTTCGTTCAGGACTATATTCTAATGTAGAAGTAGGCAATTTTCTCAGTCTCTGCACCCCAACTGACCTTATGTGGAACAGGGTATAACTCTTGGAGGCGTATCTGCACCTGGGTTTCATGAACTGTGATAGGCATCGTACCATGCATGGTCTGCAAACTAACTTCTAATCATGGGTATAACCAGTGAGCACAGGGGTCTGCAACCTGCAGCTCTCCAGCTATTCATGGACTACAATTCCCATCAGCCCCTGCCACAATGGCCAATTGGCCATGCTGGCAGGGGCTGTTGGGAATTGTAGTCCATGAACATCTGGGGAGCCGCAGGTTTCAGACCCCCGAGTTAGCATAATGCCAATGGCAGCAGTTTGTAACGCAAGAGACAGGAATGCCTACATGGCGTAGGAGGTTAAGAGCTCGTGTATCTAATCTGGAGGAACCGGGTTTGATTCCCAGCTCTGCTGCCTGAGCTGTGGAGGCTTATCTGGGGAATTCAGATTAGCCTGTGCACTCCCACACACGCCAGCTGGGTGACCTTGGGCTAGTCACAGCTTCTCGGAGCTCTCTCAGCCCCACCTACCTCACAGGGTGTTTGTTGTGAGGGGGGAAGGGCAAGGAGATTGTCAGCCCCTTTGAGTCTCCTACAGGAGAGAAAGGGGGGATATAAATCCAAACTCCTCCTCCTCCTCTTCCTCTTCCTCTTCCTCTTCTTCTATGAAGACAGTAGGCACAGTTGAGCTCTTGGGGAGGTGCTCCAGCGCTCTTAAATCATAAATATAAGATCATTATTTCTGTGTTGAGCCAAAAGTGCGAGGAAGAACCCCACAAATAGGCTTTTAAACCTGGACCAGTTCAGCCAACCTCTGGAAAAAGAGAAAACTGTTTAACTGTGAATGTTTTATGGTTGTTGTTGTTGTTGATTTTCTAAAGCAGTTTGCCTTTTTTTTTTTTGCAATCTAACTCTGAATAGTGGGTTTCGCCTGCATGTGCTGCATATTTATGGAAAGCTTTGCAATGAGGGAATCCACAAATGTTCTAATCTCGATGTAGAGAAACTGATAATGAATCTGAGAAAGTGGCAAACGCTGCCAGAATCACGTACAGCTGAAATGAGATTATTTTGAGGAGGACTGGGGTGGGGGTTATGTGCTTTTTTATGAAATAACCTTTCACTTAGTGAGTGAGGCTGATGAAATTTGCAGTTACTTAGACCAGTGTTTCCCAACCTTTTCGACATCACGGTACCCTTGACCACTGTCTTCATATCTCACGGTACCCCTGCCATCCCCCCACCTTCCCCTCCCAGTGCCCCTGCTTGCCACCCCCCACCTTCCCCTCCCAGGGTGAAGGGAAGCACTGGGGGGGGGGGGGGATTGGCTGCTGACCTTGCGGCAGGCCCTGCCTCCTGGGCCAGCTCCATATCCATGCTGGTGCCGGCGGGAGACACCACAAAAGTGAGGGGGGCTGGTAGCATTGCCACAGTACCCCTGGGATATGCTCAAGGCACCCCAGGGTACCACATAACCCTGGCTGGGAATCGCTGACTTAGATCATGCACAGAAGACACTTCTTAATCTAATTTTTTTAGTGCTAGGTATGGACAGTGATGCGGGGTGGAAAATTTTCCAGTGCTCTATTTTATTGAGGGAATATTTCCTCCCCCCCGCAATACTCTTGTTTATCTGAAGTTGCCATGGCTATGGTGTCCCAGATCAGTCACGTTTAAGATGGACTAAATGTGGGATATGAAGCATGTACAGACCCCAGTACATGGTGCCTGGCTCATTACACTGCTTTTGCCTTGTTTGCTAACATTATTTAAACTTTGTTGACATTAAATATTTATTTAAACTGGAGTTGGAAAAAAAATCCGAATACATTTTGCCGGCAGAGTCCGACCATCACTGGCCACGGTTGCGAGGAGCAGTTTCGTCAGACCTGAGCAAGTGCCCCTAAAGCAGTGGTGGCGAACCTGTGGCTCTCCAGATGTTCCTGGACTACAATTCCCATCAGCCCCTGCCAGCATGGCCAATTGGCGGGGGGGGGGGGGGAAGTGATGTGTCTGAATTCCCCGAGCATGTTTAGCCAGACTCTCAGAAC
The DNA here is from genome assembly GCF_021028975.2 of Sphaerodactylus townsendi. Lineage (NCBI taxonomy): Eukaryota > Metazoa > Chordata > Lepidosauria > Squamata > Sphaerodactylidae > Sphaerodactylus > Sphaerodactylus townsendi. Next base: position 151,098,055 of record NC_059427.1, on the reverse strand, counting down.
TTTCTCTGCTTGATAACCAGCGAGTGGTTCAGATTAAAGTGTTTTGTTGGCAGGAAAATGTATTTTGTAAATGCATTTCACGCACGGGCTTTTGTGGCAGGTTTCATTTCCCCCCATAGTCAAAACGGCAAGAAAATGGAAGCAACGGAGAAATGGCTGACAGGCCTTGGTATAAGCCATTGACTGTTCAGTTGAGCAGGGTCCCAGTATTTGATCAGACAAGCACTTCTGCGGCTTCTCCCCAGTCCAGGGCATCTCGGGGCTTGCCTTACCGTTCTATAGTGCATTAAAAAAAAATCCTTGGGGGATGTTTGTCTAGCTCTATTAGAGCAATGACTAGTGATGTGATGAAGGCTAAAAATAGACTTAGATCAACATCATTGTCTGCATGTGTGCAGAGTCGTGTTTGGCCCCTTGAGTCAAAGTTAAGACTCCTTGAGAAGCCAGCTCCCGGCCTCCGTGGCTGTGAGTGTTGCTTGTAATTGTCTACTGCTGGCAGGGGTGGAGTGTGGTAGATAAGAAAGAAAATGTAGTAACAGCTACAGGTTGTTGCCTACTTTCTTCTTAGCGTGCTTTCTCTTTCTACGTATTCTCCCTTAATATTGGAAAACTGTTCTTTGAGACAGATTGCCCAACAGCCCTTAAACCAGACCTGGGCATTATACGGCCTGCAGGCCACATCCGGCCCGGCGGATGACCCTGACTGGCCCCCCTGCCTTGCTGGGGGGCTCAGCCTCCGCAGAAGCCGCCGTCTTGGCTGTCGGCTTTCAGGAGCTTTCAAAAGCGCCTCACCCCCCTGCCTTTTGGCCCGGCCCTCCACAATATTTTCTGTTTCTTATGCGGCCCCATGGAAAAAATAATTGCCCACCCCTGCCTTAAACCGAAGCTGAGAACTTTGCGGTCGTAGCCTGCAGGTGTGGCAGAGGTGATTCTTATAAGGATATAGAAAGAACCCTGCTGGATTGGACCAGTGGCCCACCTAGAACAGCATCCTGCTTTCATGCAGTGGCTACCCTGTTGCCCTGGATATTGATTAAGTCATCTTGACTTATGCTCAAGTCAGGATGCACCCTGGCCTAGTTGCTATCCTACTTGCTAACTCCTTCTTTTATAGTCTGAAAGGCTAAAAGTTGAGTGGCTTACTACTCAAGTATGTGCTTAAAGGCCATTTTTGCTGGCCTTGGGCAAGGAGAAAAGTGGAAGCTTGCAAATTTCTATGAGAATGCTTTCATTACTATGACACGTCGTTCTAGTCGTGATGTGTCATTGGCCAGTTTGTTCACTGACTTAATGTTTTAAGTGTGTTCTAGGTGATCTTCAAAAGAAGGTGTGCATTGTGACCTCACAGGGCTTGCATATCTTAAGAACTGTTTGATAAAGATCTTTTTATGTGGAGAACGGGAGGCATAAAAAACTATTTTTTATTTAAGTCGGATTTTTAAATTTAATGTGTTTATATTTACATTGGAGATTTTTTGAGGGGAAATGTATGTAAAGATAGTTTAAATGGGTTTCTGTTTAAGATGCATTGTAGTCCAAAAGTTCAATGTAGTCCATATTATGAAATGAGGATTAATTTTGAATTATGTTACAAGAGACTCTATTTTTGCGCAGTGCTTAATTTTTCCCCCCAGTAAATGAACGCCATTAATCCATTTACAGTGTCATGCTCTTCCAGAAGTTTCTGTAAGATTGTTTTGAGCAGTTTTTCCATCTGATACTGTCACACATGTTTGGCTTTGTAGTTCTCAAAGTTGTGAAGTTGGGTCTGCAGAGATAACAGGCCTCTTTTTCACAGTAAAAATGTTATAAAATAAACTACAGAGTGCAAAATAACTTAATCCAGTCGTCCCTTTGCAAATCTATGTGCACAGAATCAACCCCTTGCCTCTTAAGGCCTAAGTTTCAAGAAGCTTACTGAATAGATTGTCTGGAGTGGAATAGATCTGCACAGGGAGCTGTTTGAGGAGGCAGGAAGTAAAAATGAAAGTGAAACCTCTTGAGCAGAATATTCCACAGGTCTTGGGATCTTTGTGTATATGGCCTGATGTTTATCATATTATCTCCCTGCAGGAGAAAATCTATAATGGCAGCAGGTCATAAAAGAGATCAAGGAATATTTTAATGAAGTTCCTCCACCTACGTGTAAGGCAGGCGGGTGTTATTCTAGAAAATGAAACCTTCATCTGCTTCATATTATAATTGTACCGGCAAGAATGAGTCTTTATTTAAAAAACACCCATGATTTGAATCAAGTCTTGCTGACTAGTGATTTAAATCAAGATTTAAATTGATATGATTCAAATAAAATCCACCCTGGTGGAGATTAACCTATATTGTTGAAACACCAGTTCTTTCATCCATGTACCATCACTTGGAAGATACAGCCATTTGTACATGAGAACAGAGGTTCTCAACCTTTTTGATTTGGGGACTCACCGTTCCAAATCTATTTGGTATGGTGACCCATCCCATAGTTTTTTGGCAACCTGGCAAACTATGATCTTGGCACCCATCTCGGTCGGCATTCCAAAATGGCTGACCAGGTGTTTTTGAGAAACCAACAGAAATCGCACAAAGGAACAACTTGCCCCCACTATGAACCCCAAACAAGCGGCATTCCGGCTCACACAGCCTTTGCATATGGAGGTCACCTGCCCAGCCTTTGAGCACCTTTTTTTCCTCCATTCCTCCCTCTAATTCCCTCCACGCCCCCTCCAAGTTTCTAGCCAGCATCAGGACCTCTTACGCTTGATCAACATACGCATGCATTGTAGTAATGCACTGCTGACCCAGCAGCGCCGTGGTAGAACGTTGGGACGCCAACGGACCTACGGCCTTCTGGTCGCACCGCACCCCCACTCCTCATCCCCCTATGAGTCACGGGTCATGAACTGTCTGGCTCAGTCACCGGGCGCAGGGACAATGGTCTTGCCCCCAGGGCGTAGGATTAGGTTTCAGGACGCCACGCTCCTCTCCAAGCACGTAGCTGTGGGTGAGATCATGCATCACATGATGATCTCCAGGTCTCCCGGTCTCCCGCTCATCTCCCTACCCACCTCCTTTACACGGCCACAATGAAACCCTAATAAAAGGTGCCAGAGACCAGCACAGGGCAGAGTTGTTGTGGGATCACGAACTCAAGCGCTTCCTGTTGCTGACGCTCTCCACCAGATGAAACCTCCTCCGCTGCCTCGCTTATTCCTTAGCTAATGCACCCCCCAAGTGGGATGATCACAAGCTGGTGCCGAAACCTCGGAATCCTCAAACTTCCACCCTGCTCACCGTCAGCTTCAAAGGGTCACGATATCGAAGTCCGGCTGGATCAAGGCATTCAGGGACCACCGCTGCGGTATCGCTTTGCCCTCTGGATCGGCGCATCCAGATTATATCATCGCGTCCTAGGACACTCTCTCGGTCCGAATGGAACACTGGTGGAGTATGGGAGCTTGCAAAAGGTGGGCTTATGACAAGGCACGCTGGACGAAGCTGAAAGCGTTAGCGAAATGCGGCAGGGTCCCCGTGAAGAGAAGGGAGCTGCGCAAATTGGTTGGAGGAGATTGGAAGCTCAGTGTCCATGGCGGTACCCAGAGGGGGGGACATTGAATCTTATGGACTGGGAAAACATCGGGCTTAATCTTTACACAGAGCCTCGCGCGCCGATGTCACCGCTACTGACGTGGAGACAGCTGGCGTCGCCATCAGCCTGCAGACCCATGGCCTCCCTTGCTGTAGGTGTATCGCCCTCCTTTCGATCTTTCACCTTCACTCTCAACCTCGGAATTTTCTCTATCCGCCAAATTGGACGCCTGTCGTCCTTCTTGCCCCCTTGCTCCTTCTCGCCCCATTTCACTTCTCCCCGCGGCTCAGTCAGCCCCCTCCCCCTGTCTCACTTCATTTTCCAAAGCCAATCGCGATTCACAGCGCAATGTAATGGCTGGTTTCAAACGCAAACTTCCTCGCAGAGATGTATTAGCCACGATCTGCAAGGAGAAAGAAACCCTGACGGAAGACGATGTCGATATTCTCGTGATTGTGCCCCCCGGGTCTTATTTCAATAGATAACCGAGGGGGAGGATGGCGCGAACCAGCGGGTTGTCGAAAATTTTAAGTTGGCAATATCCTCACTGAGCTCCGCAGTTACAAGGGACGTGGGAGTCACCAGCTCCTATGTGAGAGGGGTATGCTAGAGTAAGGTCGCGAGGGAATCACTTAATGGTTCTGGACGACTGGAAGACCACCTTCCGTGATGCTCCTGAGCCCCTGCAACAATTTGTGATCTGGGAGAGCGAAGTTCCGCCAGCGCAATGCTTTAGCAGGGCAGCCGCCTCAAGCGGCGCCTCTACACCGCCAAGCACAGCTTCACGGCTTCGAGCGTTCCTCTCAGTAACCCCAACAATCAGATTGAAACCTGTCGGGTGGCCACCCCCACGGGTCGCCTCTGAATGCTTCTACAAGGCGCTTTTGAAAGTCCCCAACACCGGCTGTAGCCAACCCAAAAGCTTTTCTAGCACCCCGGCAGAAGCCTCAAGTGCCCTATGCTCAGTTCGCGAACAGGCTCCAGGAGGCCCTCACGAGGCCGGTTGACAACGAGGAGGACCAGGGCTAACTCCTCAAGCTACTTTGCCAAGGAGAACGCCTCCGCTGAGTGCTGCAAAGTTTATCACAGGCCTAGGGAAGGAACCCTCAGCTGGCCGACATGCTCAAAGCTTGCCAGGGTATCGGGTCTTTCGCCCATCAAGCTAGCCTCTTCTAGTCAGCCCTCTCCGCTGCCATGAGACAGCCCCGAGACGAGTGTCTCACCAAGTGCGGCAAACCAGGACATTTCCTCGAGGAATTGTAGGCTGTCTGGCTGGGGCTCTACAACCCCTGACGGAGGAGGGTCTTCTCCCCAGAGGGCGTAGGCCCCCCCAGGAAAGTCTAAGACCTGGCGCCTCCTAATGTCCGGGCTGGGGAGGCCTGCACTGGCATCTCCCCAGCCCTCGAACCAAGATCCGCAAGACTCAAACCCCTTCCCCCCCGGAGCTCCCCCATGAGATCTTCACACCCAGCTCAGTATAGTGATCCCATCCCCACGTGGAGTATTCATTGGGCTGGTCTTGCCAGCTTGCTCCCTCCCTCTACGCCTATACCTCCTGCTCATAACCCCTTCTACTTCTAAAGTCACCATGTTCCTGGGCCAGTGCCCCAGAGTGGTACCGTGATTTCAAAAATCTCTGCAGAGTCCACAGTCACTGAATTGCGTTCAGAAGGGAAATGTTGACGGAAGAGAACGCCAACATTCTGGCACTATGCCCAGTCCGCCTCATTATCCAAGAGGGACTGCCTGCTTTGAACCCTTCCTCAGAATGCCCCATAGCCACCCTACGGGACAATGAGGCATGGAAAGGGGAAGATGTTCGCACAATGGCCTCCGGCTGCAAAAGTCCTTCGTGAAGAAGAAGCCCCTTTGGCCCCTCTCCAGCCGGGTGGTTCAAACCAGATCCTCATAGCCTCTGGAGAGCCTGTGCAAAGCCCTAAGCTCAAAGCTCCCAGTGGCAGCAAAATCGTCAGCACCTCAGAGAGAGCAAAATCTCAAATCAGAGTTGCAATCCTCCCTGCCACTTTATATGTGCTCTGTATGCCTATGTATGTTCTGTATGTCTTGCCCCCTTTCAAGAGACCCCTAAAGTTTTCCCCTCATAGGGGGGATTTTTCCATTGCTTCTAAGCTATGCTCTTGTGCTTCAATTAAAGTTTTTTTCTCCTTCTGATTATGTGTGCTAATGTTCTGAGTTGCTTCATTTCATTACAGCATCCGCTTTAAACGGGACACAGCTCGCAAGTGTTCTAGGATACCGATGGGACCTGCTTCAAGTCACTTCCATCTTAGTTTAAACCTTCAAAACTTTTCTTCAAACCTCTCCTTGAGAACCTTTTCCTTCGTCTATCTGAGCTCACACTGCCACATTAAGGCATGGCTAAGCTTATGGTATGAAGCCAAAATCATTTTCATGTTCCCACATTCTCTGCTGAGAGCTTCCTGGCTAGTCACAGTGCCATGGGGGGTCTCAGCTGGGCCATTCCTATCTTGCCACCAGCCTCCGGCCAGAAGGTAGGGAAGCTAGCCCAAACCGTCCAAAGTCCACTTACGTGAGGGGAAGGTAAAGCTGACTTCCAAACCCCTTCTCCGGGCCTTCCTTTCTGCACACCCTCCCTCTTTCTAATGGGCTGACGCACCCCACCTCTAGAGCTAGGATCTGATAAAGGGTTTTTTGCAAACCCCTCTCAATTTGCTCCTGTGATCAAACCTCAAGCCCAGGAACTGTTTTCTTTGCATCTTCTCTATATCTTTCCTATAGATGCTATACATTTATATGACTATAATTGTGAATTATCTGCTGTTGCTTTGTGTAAAACCCACACCTTTTAGACGGTGATTGGGATTGTTTTACAAACAAACATCCCAATCTGGATAAGGACCTCTCCCTTCTCCTAAGCCTTCGGGCAATTCCCTGCCTTGTAATCTCTTAACTTTGAATGTTGCAAGTGATCGCTATCGGAATGGGCCAACTATGCCTCTAACGAAAAGCTTTCACAAAACAAACGAAAGAAAGGGGAGTAGTTCCTCCCCCCTATCGACCCAATTAACTGGTCTCCATCCAGCAGACCATATCCAAAGTACTCTTCTCTATTCCCTCTATCTATCAAAAAATTGCCCACTTCCCCCCCCCCCCCCACTCAGGGCTCGGGCTTTACCTCGCCATCTATAAGGACTAACCTAGCCAGCACGCGAAAACCCCTTGGGGAAAAGCTAAGCTTGTCTTTTCTCTTCCATACAGGGAGTCCAGCTCGCCATGCCAGGGCTGTGCCCCATCCCGGAGATGGAGTGGGGCCTCCCTGGAGGATCCGACCACGCCGCCCTGTCGAGAGGGTCCGATTGCCTCCCAGCTCCGGCCGAGATGGGAGGGATCTCTCTGGAGCCAGCACACCCATTCTTCCAGTGATCACAGCCCCCGCTGGGGCCACTCTGGGGGGGGGAACGGCAGCCTGGGCCAGCTTTCGCCAGGGTTCAGAGGTTGATGCCGCTGTGGTTGCTGCTCCTCATCTACAATCACTTTGGTCTCTCTCCCTCTCACGCCCCCTGGCTGAAGCTTTGGAGTTGCAGCCAGGGACATTCCTGATAGATTAACCCTTGGAACTCTCCTCTGTTCACAGCCCCAGTCAGCTTGAATATTGTTGGAACACGCTTTCTCTCACAACCTTGCTCGTGAGAATCACTGAACCTGCAATGCTAAAGACTATCAGTAGCTCTCCCTACGCTCTTGAGAAATCCATGGACTGAACGCCATCAGCTCTGTAGCTTTGGTAGTCAAACAGCAAGAGCCATGTATTGGACAATTATGCAACCACGGGTTGCCTTCCTTCCGCACATCATCCAGCCTATGTAATGGTGGTAGCCATGTTTTGTATTGCTTACTGTGAACCAACTATTGCTGAAGCTATTGCATGCCTTAATTTTTTGTAGTTATGTTATTTGTTGTTGCTGCATTCTACTTCTGTAAGTCTGCCGGAACTCTCTGCTACCGCCTCACCATCGCTCTGCCTCAGGCTTCACCTCCGAAGCCCAAGCACAGCCACCTTCCGCATTTTTCCTCGACCCCCCTTGCCGGAGCGACGCGGCGGCTCTAGCTACATGCGGAGTGTGTTTCACTCGCCAACTTCCCTTGTGGGAGCCCCCGGACTTGTTTCCTGTAAAATTAAGACTATTGGCCGGTTGGCTCTGTGCACTAAGTGAAGTCCATCAACTCAATTCTCCATTGCTCTGGATGCCCTGGCCTCCGAAAGCAGGAACTTCGCCAAGCGACTTTAGATAATCGTGAAGGCCATTGATTATTTGTTGTTGGCCATCACCAAGGTTGTGAGAATGTACATACATGTGTTGTTTTAATCTCTCCTGATAATTCCCAATTGAACTATAGGAAAGTATCGTGAGCTGCAGTGAAGTTGTATCTAAATTGAAGAAGTGATGTTTCTAGTCTCCATTGGTGGTCAGCTCCTCTGGAGCTGGCTGCCTGGAGGATGGTTAAGTGCTATTGTGCAGCTCTGCATTGGCTTCTTAATTCTGTGTGCCTCGCTATCGGATCTTGCTTCGCTTCAGTGTGTGTCTATTATTGCCTGTAACGTGTGTAAGAAGCTCCCTCGACTTTCCCTTACCCCAAACTAAGTTCTAATGTTACACAAGCAGCTCGGCTAGCTTGGACTAGACGGGCGGGAGGGGAGACAAGCGTCCCTTTAAATCACCCCCCTTAGCATTTCGGTCCCCCTTCTAAAATGTAAAAGTGAGGAGATGTAGTAATGAATTGCTGACCCAGCAGCCACAAGTGGTAGAACGTTGGGACGCCAACGGACCTAATGGGCCTTCTTGGTCGCATCACACCCCCCCACCTCATCCCCCCCCTATGAGTCACTTGGTCATGAACCGTCTGGCCTAGTCATCAAGTAGGGACAATGGTCTGCCCCCAGGTGAGGATTAGGCTCAGACGCTACGCCCTCTCCAAGAGGCCAGGTGAGATCATGCATCACATGATCTCCAGGTCTCCCCGGCTCCCGCCATCTCCCACCCACCTCCTTACACTTCACAACAACCTCCTAATGTGCTGTGCCAGAGACCAGCACAGGGTAGAGTTGTCAGGATCACAACTCATTCTGTTGCTGACGCCTCCACCAGATGAACCTCCCAGCTCCTCACTGGCCCTAGCGAACACCCCAAGTGGGGACACCACATACTAAAGAAAGCACCAATTAATGTATGGGGAAGATACTGTTTCCAGGGTCATAGTCAAGTATTTATCGTTTGAGCCATTGGCTATAACAATACAGAAATACATGCAGTTAAAACAGTAACTTAGTTAAAACAATCATTTAAATTAAAACAAATAATTTAGTTTTACACAAACATGTTCTATTAGTGTTCTAATCCTAAAATTAAAGTTCTGCCCATCAAATACTGCCAGATGTTTTGCAGCTTCTTCAGCCTGCCTAAGCACCTAAAATTCTTAGAACATCAGTTCAAACAGCGCTTTAAATACTTTGCTCGTAGTTTCCTAACCACCAGGGCAAAGAGAGCCATCTTATCAGAAACATAGGAATCCATATCAGATAAGAAGAAAATCAGTTTCTCATCATCAGACAAAAAAGCTGTCCTAGGTAGTATTGGCTCCAAAAACCTTTTCCTTATTTCAGAATATAAAGGACAGGAGAGTATGTAATGGAAGAGGTCAGAAAAAAGCAGTAGAAAAGGCGGGGCTGACATTAGGCCAATGACCCACTTTGAGAGGCTTCATGACTCACTTTTGGGTACCGACCCACAGGTTTGGAAACACTGCTTAAAGAAAATACACATTATCTCCTTTGTGGAGACTAATCTCTTAGAGTGAGCAAGGACGTTTTCTAGGCAGCCAGACAGGAAGCTTTTATAAATTGGAAAAGAGCCAATTATTCCTCCTCCCCCCCCCCCCCCCCCACTGAATGGGTACTTCTTATGGGTACGTGTGAACAGGCAGAATTATTGTACCAATGGCTCATGAAACCTCTGTGTAGATGTTTCTGGGCACAGGATGAAGAAGAAGAGTTGGATTTATATCCCCCCTTTCTCTCCTGTAGGAGACCCAAAGGGGCTTACAATCTCCTTGCCCTTCCCCCCTCACAACAAACACCCTGTGAGGTGGGTGGGGCTGGGAGAGCTCGGAAGAACTGTGACTAGCCCAAGGTCACCCAGCTGGCATGTGTGGGAGTGCACAGGCTAATCTGAATTCCCCAGGTAAGCCTCCACAGCTCAGGCAGCAGAGCGGGGAATCAAGCCCGGTTCCTCCAGATTAGAGTACACCTGCTCTTAACCACTATGCCACGGCTGCTCCAGGATGAAACAGGTGTAGAATCAGGGAACCGTAGGCCCCTTAACTGGAAACTGAGAGAAGCCCTATGTTAAAAGAGGAAAGTAGTGTTGTCTGACTAGGAGTAGTATATATAGCATAATTTAAGTGGAAAGGTGAAAAAGGTAGAAGCTGGCAGTGAGACTCACCCGCTTGCCTGGAACGAGGATATGGTGCTTGCTTCAGAGCACAGGTGTCAAACTCACGGCCCTCCAGATGTTCATGAGCTACAATTCCCATCAGCCCTTGCCAGTATAGCCAGTGCTTGTGTTGTAGGACCATGGGAATTCAGTTCATGAGCATCTGAGGGCTACTCTAGCTTGACACCCTGCTTTTAGGAGGGATGCAGCAAGTCACTGGTTTCTCCTGCTAATTCCGGATCTTGTCAATTTTTTTTTCTGAGGCTGGTCAGAAATGAAAGGTGGAGTAGGGGCTGCGTTTTGTTAGTCATTGCAGCTTGCTATTTCGTAACTCCAGTGTGAATTTCTGTGTTAACTGTGTTGCTACTCACTATGCCATTGGCACTTAACCCCCCAGAGTATTTTTTTTTGTTGGTTTCTTTGCTGTATGTATGGCAGAGGTGGGCAATTATTTTTTCCATGGGGCCGCCTAAGAAGCAGAAAATATTGTGGAGGGCCGGGCCAAAGGGTGAACTCAATTCTGCATAATAGGGGCTGATAAGTGACAGACAGGTGCACAGATCAACTTGGAATCAGTGGCAACAGTTCTGCAGACAACACTATTTGGCACAAAGAATCACAGGCTTCACCTACCTGCATAGTTGTCCACTGTGACAATCAAGCAAGTGGGGAGACTTAAGTCCCTTGACCTACTTTTTTCATCGACAGTGTTTTGAAAGCCCCGCGAGAGCCGCTGTCTTTGGCTGCTTCTCATGGGTTTTCTGTGCCTCGCCTCCCAGCAAGGCGGGGAGGGCGTAGGTGCGAGGCCCTTTTGAAAGCCCCGCGAGAAGCCGGCAGCCAAGGCAAAACTTCAAGGCTTCTGCGGTGCAATGCAAGGAGGGGAACACGCCAGAAGCCACTGCTTAAAGGGGAGTGGCCTTTCTCAGAGGCCCTTTCCGGTGCAGTGGCAAGGTGAGGGGGGAAGGGGGAGGGTTAGCGGAAGAATGAGCAGCGCGGTTCTAAACAGGTCCTCTTAGGCCAGGGCCAGGTCTGTCATACGGGCCACTCAGGGTCATCCGGCGGGCCGGATGTGGCCCCCAGGCCGTATAATGCCCAGGTCTGATGTATGGGGTGGGGGTTTGGATCGCAAAAAAATGTGTTTCATATTGTATGCACGATTCCATTGCAGAGTGTTATGGGAACAGGCGGGGGGGGGGGCTGTATCAACTCACCTTTGTTTACAAGCCACTCTGATTTGGCGTTGGGTGGTGGAGCATCATATGTATTTGTCAGCCGTACACATGACCTGGCGAGACAACTCAGTAGCGGACCCCCTGAGTCGTCACGCCCTGTTCAGCGTGGTCACTCCACCTATTTTGTTTCAAGAAGGTATTTGAACAGTGGAGGATGCCGTTTATCAATCTGTTCGCTTCATAGCAAGTGTGCAACCTACTGCGCTCGAGCGGGTTTGGGGAAGGGGTCCCTGAGGGATGCTTTTCAGTTTCATTGGACTGGGTCCCCCCTGTACATATTTCCACCGTTTGCCCTCCTCAGCAAAGTTGTTGTGAAAATAGAGGCCGACTAGACCTGCTGCATTCTGATTGCTCCGCTATTGGAGCCCCCTGTCCTGGTTCCCAGTGCTTTGCTCCCTATCTGGCAACACCTACCGGATTCTTCCCACGATCCCAAAAGCATCTCACATCAGGGCCTCTCTTCTATCACTGCCTACAATAGGGATGGCCAAATTGGCCATGCTGGCAGAGGGGCTGATGGGAATTGTAGTCCATGAACATCTGGAGCACCGTAGGTTGGCCACCCCTGGCCCTACCGTCTCTGCAACTAACAGCGTGGCTCATTGCATGCTGAAGAATGGCCTGATAGGATATGGGAAGTTCTATTGTCAGCACGTAAACCACCTGCTTGCAAATCGTATTCATACATATGCAAATCGTATTCATACATATGAATCGTATTCATACATTATGTACACTGAGAGCATATGCACCGGAGACAAATTCCTTGTGTGTCCAATCACACTTGGCCAATAAAGATTCTATTCTATTCTATTCTATTCTATTCTACAAGTAGGACAGATGTTGTTCTTGAAACCTGTTCGCTTTCTGATGTTTTTGACTATTTACTGTTCTTGTTGGACTCTGGACTCTCTGTGGCTCACCTTTCTGCGTTATCCGCATTTTGTTTTGGATTTGGCTATCCTTGTTTGCTCATCCTTTCTCCAAAATATTCCTCAAAGGCCTGCTGAACACCTATCAGTTACATTTTCTCATTGGCTGGTCAAGTTGGATTCATAAGCCTGATTCATTAGGTTCACCATCCCACATCCTGCCAGCATGATGCTGGCAGGGAATGATGGGAACTGTAGTCCATAACATCTGGAGGGCCGCGAGTTTGACACCTGTGTCCTATAAAGAAACCATTGGCACAGTGGATCCTCACGCTTATTGGACTCATCTGACTGGCAAACCGTTTGAGCTTACGATGTCTACGTGTGGACTGGACATACTCTCTGACAAAACTGCATTCCTCGTAGCAATTGCATCTTCCCACAGGGTGGGGGAATTTACAGTCCCTTCAGTGGGATCCCCCCCTTTACTAAGTTCCATAAGAACAAGGTTGTCCTTTGGCCAGGTACGTCCTACCTCCCAAAGGTGGTGTCAGCTTTCCACTTGGGCCAGGACATTGTGTTACCTACCTTCTTCCCTTCCCTTTCCTCTCCTGCGGAGATTGCTCTGTGGGAGAATCGCACTCTTCAGGTGCCTGCAGGGCGTTATCATTTTACATGGATAGAACTACTTCTTTTCATAAAGACAACCACTTGTTTATTTGTTTCATTGGTAGTCACAAGGGGCAGAAGGTCACCAGAAAGAAGTCTGAATGGCTCAAGTCTCCTGCCCCGTCGGGGTGCCTGCCCATTAGGGCACAAGCTGCTTCTTGCTGCTTGGGGTGCCAGTGTCAGTATTCTCGATATCTGCAGGGCTGCCGCTTTCATGACCGCATCGGCGCCGCTGAGATGCCTGGTACTCGGACAGCTCTTGCCAACAGGAAGTCATTGCAGATGATCTCAGCATACTTTGTGGCCACTTTCCATCCACATTGCTCATGAGGTGACGTCAGGACTTCTGATTTTGACTCAGGTTAGTTGCAACGGCATGCGGTGCTCGTCGGCAGTCATCACCTAAATGGGAACGCACGTAGAATTTGGGTTTCACGGGCAAAGCAGCCACTAAAACAGTTCATTATTTACTAACTTTGAAGTCAAGGGATCTCCCTACAAGGACATCTGTTACACTCGCCTGTTCGCACAGCCTGACCATAAAATTCTCATACCTCTATCTGTCTTCATAGCTATTTTACTGGTTTAGTAGTTCAGAAGAAGATTTAACGTATTGTTTTAAAAATCCCTGTCTAGACTAGAGCTTGAATCCTAATCTACATTTCTGCTCATGGAAGAAGGGGGGCATCTTTTACCCACCTCCAGGGGCATAACGAGGCAGCCCCGGGCAAACTGTAGCCCTGGGCAAAACCTGAGTTGGATGCCCCCCCCCCCCCCCCATGCTGTACAATTCAATTCACATGACCACTTTATTTTTTGCACCAGGAGGGTACCTGCAGTAGGTGCATTTTTAGACATATCAGCACCAAAACTTCAGCATATCATCAGGAGACTGCCCTAATGATACCCCCCCAAGTTTGGTGCAGTTTGGTTCAGGGGGGCCAAAATTATGGACCCTCAAAACTGTAGCCCCCATCTCCTATTAGCTCCCATTGGAAACAATGGGGGATAGGGGCACCCCCTTTGGGAGTCCATAACTTTGGACTCCCTGAACCAAACCTCACCAAACATGGGGGGTAGCATAAGGGCAGTCTCCTGATGATACGCTGATATTTTGGTGCCGCTAGCCTGAAAATTGCGCCCCCTGCAGGCCAAAAATGGAAAACCACTAAAATACCCCAAAAACGAACCCAGCATTTTGATGCCCCCCACAAGGTGATGCCCTGGGCAGCTGCCCACCTTGCCCAATGGGCATTACGCCAGTGCCCACCTCCCCTTTTTACTGCAGCCCCCCCCCTCCAAGCCTCAATGATGTTTCTGGAGGGGCGCAGTGTCCACCGACCTGTGGTGGTACGATTTTGCATGCCATAAAAGACTTCAAAGGGGGGGGGTACTGTTTATGTAACGCAGCTCTTCTTAACCTGCCTCAGATCTAAGTCCAGAGTCTCTCTGGGTAATTTAATGACAAGGTTACAACTTTTTCAAGAATTCTTTGTGTTGATCCAAAGTGCTGAACTTCTCTTTCAGCGTATTTGTCATCTTTCTAGTCATGCATTTTCCTCCCTTGGCCCAAGTAACGTGAAAGTATTATAAGCCTTCGAATGATGTGCAGGCCTCAATGGAACTAATTTCAGAGACCTCTAAAGTACTAATCTTGACATTTCATCTTCTAACGCTTTTATTTTCAGTAGCCTTGAAGTATGAAATACTTGACTCTTTCATATGACCAAGTGAGGCATAATGGAATACATCTGCTTTGTTCAAGCTGCCCTCTGTTCTCTTGGTGACCAAGTATTTAACCAGAGCATGTTTGCAAACTTAATTCTTGTTGCTTTGAACACCCAAGTCCGAAGAACAGTCCTTGGAAATTGTGACTAAAAGCTTGCATCAGTTCTTAGTTCAGATTCAGAGACCTTTATTAGGCATATACAACACAGGGAGAGTAAGGAGTAAATCCAGTAGGGAACAGTGAAAGTAATATGGTCAGCAGCCAAGGGAATCTAGTTCAAAACATGCAGCAAAATTTTGGCTATGATTTTCGTTACTTCAGCCTCCGGATTGGAGCGGGAAAATCATATTTGCATTGATAGGAAGATCTGAGAATCCAACCGAGGTTAAGGCAGAGAAGTCCGGCCTAAAGCTGTTATACTTAGGGCAGGAGAGCAAGATGTGTTCAAGGGAGTCAGTGTAAGTAGGGCAGTTTAAAGCTCCAGTATGACCAGTATCATTCTAACTCTTCCATTTGTCTTGTCTGTGCACGGTTTTTTCTGCGTCTCATACGTAGTCTTTTGCTACACTAAAAGGCTCCTGTGAACAAGATGGTCAACAAGATGGTCCAGGAAGGTGGAGGGGAGGCACAGAATACTTCTGGTTTGACAACTACAGCCATCTTTTATTTGACATCTCGAAGATTTTATACAGCTTTTCTCCTCCTCTATTAAAAAAAGTATCCATGTGGTCTTAGACGCATGGGCCCTTAGATCTGTAAGCTGCCATTGGGGCCTTAGATCTGTAAGCAGGTCAGACATTGCCCACTCCTCTATGTGGGGAGGTAAACACTCCCAGGTGAATAGGGCAGGGCTATCCCTAGCGACACTGTAATCCTGAGCAACAAATGGTTCCATGTTAACTCCAGTGTTAACTCTATGCGTTTGGGACAAACGTTCCCTGTAAGCCATACGGCCACACAGCCGCGGAGATACCATAATGGTAGTGTGCAGTTTGGGCAGCTGCCCAACAGGGGAGCTCTTCCAAGTGGCTCAGTTCCGCACAGAAGTAGGAAACTTCCATCCCGAGGTAGGGAACAATTAGAAGGACTATTGTTTAGGGCCCATTTCAGACTTTGCCCCTCCATCTGATCCGTGACCTTATTAACTACTGGGATTTTG
Organism: Sphaerodactylus townsendi; assembly: GCF_021028975.2. Classification (NCBI taxonomy): domain Eukaryota; kingdom Metazoa; phylum Chordata; class Lepidosauria; order Squamata; family Sphaerodactylidae; genus Sphaerodactylus; species Sphaerodactylus townsendi. The sequence goes on along the minus strand of NC_059427.1, from coordinate 151,082,341 downwards.
TTCGCAATCTTCATGATCTTTCATGAACATGCTGCATCCATTTCCATGTGCCTTCTCTCATGCACTTCCATGTTCTTCTATTTTTTACCCCTGACACTTTGCCCCTAGAGCACTGGACAGAAGTGGCCTGTGAAACAACCTCATAGGGTAGAAGTCTGTCTCTAGCTGGGCCCAGCTGTTTAGTGAAAAGAAGCCCTCTACTGAGAGAGGAGGCCTAATGGGTGACCTTGAGCCAGTCACGGTTTTCTCCAAACTCTCTCAGCTCCACCTATTCCTCAAGGTGTCTGTTCTGGGGAGAGGAAGGGAAGGAGAGTGTAAGCCACCTTGAGACTCTTTAGTTGGGAAAAGTGGAATATAAATCCAAACTCTTCTGGGGAACTGGATTTGTTTCCCCACTACACTTGAAGCCTGTTGGGTGACCTCAGGCTAGTCACAGTTCTTCAGAACTCCCTAAGCCCCACCGACCTCACACAGTGTCTGTTGTGGGGAGAGGAAGGGAAGGGGTTTGTAAGCTGCCTTCAGTCTCCTTGCAGGAGAGAAAGGTGGGGGTATAAATCCAGTCTGGCTAAAGTGAGAGCTTGCATTCCTTGCAGATGTAACAAGTAGTGTGACTGCTTAAATATTCCACAGCTCTCATACTCGGCCTCCCTCGTAGGTAGGACAGCCTGCTGTCTGGAATTTGTAACCTTCACTGAGGCCGCAGCGGTCCTCCAGACAATAAGATCATTAACCATGTGGATGTTTTCCTTAGCAGACTAATTCTGTCAAATGGAGGGGAAGCTGGCACAAGCGGGCAGTCTCGCCCTGCTTCCTGGAGCCGGAGGGAGGGGGAGTCTTCAGGCTTTTACGATGCTAAGATTGTGGGCATGCAGAACTGGCGGGTGAGTCCTGCAGCTCCAGAGTGCGCTTTTTGATTGGATCCCAGCAGTGTTCATCTTTGCTCATAGCGGAGATGGTCCTCAGCCACAAAGTGCTTTCCTTTCCTGCTGTGCGCTTCGTGGCTCTTTGGAAGATGCGGGTCTTGTGTGAGCAGATGTGGCTCGCCCCAGAGGAATGCCTGCTGTGCAGCAGAGGCCTGCTTCTTCAATGGGCCAAGAGGAGCACAAGCAAAAGCAAGGTGCGCAATCCAGGATGTAGCTGATGAACTGCAGTGGGACGGTTTTGTTAATGCTGCGACTGAGTTCAGGTGTGCTCCATTAGGAAAGCGGAACCAGCGTGGTGTAGAGGTTAAAGAGCAGGTGCACTATAGTCTGGCGAACCAGGTTTGATTCCCTGTTCTGCCACTTGAGCTGCGGAGGCTTATCTGGGGAACCAGATTAGCTTGTGCACTCGCATGCCACCTGGGTGACCTTGGGCTCGTCACAATTCTTTAAAACTCTCTCAGCCCCACCCACCTCACAGGGTGTTTGTTGTTGGGGGGCGGGGAAGGGGAAGGAACTTGTAAGCCACCTTGAGTCTCCTTGCAGGAGAGAAAGGGGGGATGTAAACGAATCTCCTCCTCCTTCTTTGTCCTCTTCTTCCTCTTCCTCCTCTTCTACTACATTATTATTCCATGCTTGCAGAGGACTTGTTGCATGGTGTTGCCATGAGGATGGATGAGAGGAGAATCAAAAAGCATCTGGAGCACAGAGTGCTTTGTGAAGGTTAATGATCCAAAGGGACTGCTATCTTAGTCTGTTGAGACAAAAACATACAGGGGTCCTAGGGCAGCCTTAAAGGCTAACAAAAAAAATTCTGAGCACACGTTTTTGTGGGCCATTTTGCCAAAATATGTGTTGGAATAGAATTGGCTTCGGACACTTTCGCACGTGCAGAATAGTGCACTTTTGATCCACTTTCACAACTGATTGCAAGTGGATTTTGCTATTCTCCTTGGGACGTAGGAAGTCTCTGATGGGTTTTCCAGTGCTCTGCTATCAGGAGGCAGGACGTTGTTAAACGAATCACTTCCCGTGTGACCTCTTGGAAGGTTGAAGTCCCCAGTTACTTCCTGCCTCTGAAAGGAGTGCACGGACCCCGTGCAGTGTCCCGCTCCCTGGGTGGGAATATCCGTTCTCCTTGACCAGGTCCAGTTGGCCATGCTGGCAGAGGCTGATGGGAATCGTAGTCCAGGAACATCTGGGGCGCCAGAGTTAGACACCCTTGGTTTAGAGGTCATACATAACTGCTCATGCTGGAATAAATGTTGTTAGTCTTTACACAAAATGAGCAGCCAGCTTGTTGGGGAGAAAGTGTTAGACAACTGGGGAAGGCCACGGCAAACCACTCCATACACATAGTCTGCCTTGCAAACATCATGATGTGCCGTCACTCCATGAGTCAGAAATGACCCAGTACTTTCACGGGGAATTGCCTTTATTTTAACGGACTAATGCAGCTGCTCTGGAATCCCATCATTTGGGACATTCCATTGTTGTGGATCCGGTGAGCAAAGTTACTTTCTCTCTGTCCCGCTTTCTGCAGCGAACCTCTCTCTTCCCACGAACTTGGAGGGGAGAGCAAAGGGATTAGAAGACTCTCTTCGAGTTCTGCTATTTGACCTTTCCTTTTGGAAACATCCTCCTCCAGTCAAATTGACTTCTCTGAGGAACGAGGCCTTTCTCTCCCCCCTGCTTTTCGCTTCCTTTTGTGTAGGTTTTTTTCACCCAGGAGCTCCCACTGTTCACTGGTGTCCTCGCCACAGGCGCTTCCCGAGCATGAGAGGGTTTGCACTAAAGATATTTGGAATTCCTTTCCACAATGAGGAGCTGGTGCCTGCTGAAACATTTTTCGTGTTGGTGTGGAAAACCTGGAAGGTTTCATGTTGCTGTTTTCGGGCTAGTTCTGCTGTTCACATTTCAGGACACTAGTCTTGGAAGAGAGGAATGTGTTATAGAGGGGAGCTTTTCTAATGGAGGCCTCAATATAGATCTTTAAGAGTAAAATATAGAACCTTGGTGGCGAACCTTTGGCACTCCAGATGTTATGGACTACAATTCCCATCAGCCCCTTCCAACATGACCAATTGGCCATGCTGGCAGGGGCTGATGGGAATTGTAGTCCACAACATCCGGAGTGCCAAAGGTTCGCCACCACTGATATAGAATGACTTCACCCTGTGGCGAAAGTAGGAGAGCTAGTGTGGAGTAGGGGTGGGTGTGTTAGGCAAGGATTTGGGAGACGCAGGTTCAAATCCTGCCACAGAAGCCTGCTGGAACCTGTTATACATTCCCAGCCTCGCCTGCGTCACAGTGTTGTTGTGAGCATAAAATGGAGATTGGGAGAATCCACTCTGGATCCCCATGAGGGCGAAAGGAGGGATATCAATGAAGCTGCCTTAAATGGAGTCTTTCATCGATCAAGACTGGCATTATCCATTCTGGCTGGAAGGATGTTTTCATCCAAGAAGCAGAGGATGTCTTGGCACTTGTGGGCACTCCTTGTCCCATCATCCAGGAGGCAGGAACTAGATTACTCTTTCCACCTCCAATAGGAAGGCGAGTGCCCACCTTTTTTAGTCTTTTCCTGCTCCTCAGAGAGTGCTTGGGTTTTTGGAGTTCGGTGGGACACCAATTCTCACAGAGCAGCTAGATTGCAAGATCTGTCCCTTTTGCGTGCCTTTAACTTCTTTGTAAAAGTTATTTGTTGTCCATTTACCTTCCCCTCTGTGATGTATATTCCTTTAAGAAGAAGAAGAACAGTTGGATTTATATCCCCCCTTTCTCTCCTGCAAGGAGACTCAAAGGGGCTTACAATCTCCTTGCCCTTCCCCCCTCACAACAAACACCCTGTGAGGTGGGTGGGGCTGAGAGAGCTCCAAAAAGCTGTGACTAGCCCAAAGTCACCCAGCTGGCGTGTGTGGGAGTGCCCAGGCTAATCTGAATTCCCCAGATAAGCCTCCACAGCTCAAGCAGCAGAGCGGGGAATCAAACCCAATTCCTGCAGATTAGAGTACACCTGCTCTTAACCACTATGCCATTGCTGCTCCTTTAAGTAGGATTGTTCCCCTAGCACAACTGATGTTTATTAAGCCTGGTGTTGCTCTCTTGTAGTTCTTGTTCTGTTTATGTTGAGAGACTTCGTGTCTCCAGGCTTCTCTCTCTACTAAACTTTATTGCTGTCCTATGAGCATGTCTGAGGATTGCTCTGTTTGCTGTGACTAAGAGACGTTACGCGCGCCCTCTATCTCAGGGGTCTGCAACCTGTGGCTCTCCAATTGGCCGTGGTGGCAGGGACTGATGGGAATTGTAGTCCACGAACATCTGGAGAGCCGCCGGTTGCAGACCCCTGCTCTAGCTTTATAGCAAACCCCCCTTCCTGTCATCCTTCTGTCTTCCCTTTCCTTCCTGCCCCCTTCTTAGCAGATTGTTATGTCTTCAGTTGATGCAGCTGTTGAAGTTTCAGATTAAGTGACATTTTCAGAAGGGGCATTGGGGATGATTCTGCCTGCCTCGCATGGGGGCCCCGCAGAAGCATTCGCCACAGCCCCCACCGCCACACTGGAGCTTTAGGGCAGAGCCCTTAGACACAAAATTCTGCAAATCTGCAGGGGAGATGGAGCAAAGTGGCTCAGCAACATCAACTCCCTGTTGAGTGCAGTGGGGAAGCCCTACTCCCTGGAGTGGCCGGAAAAGAAATGCCTGGTGGGTCGAGTGAGGAGAAGTCTTTGACTCCTGCGGAAGGCTGTCAAACAGAAAACAAAACCGAGATGATTAGCGTTTCCCTCTCCTTCCAGCCTGGCTGGAGGAATTTGTTAAAACTCAAATGGAGAAAAAAAGATTAAAAAAAAAAACTTCCAGTCAGTCATAACAGACCTTCAGGAAGCTCCCCCCCCCCCCCCGGTTACTTCCAGCCTAAAAGAAGAAGAGTTTGGATTTATATCCCCCCCCCTTTCTCTCCTGCAGGAGACTCAAAGGGGCTTGGGGGGGGGGTGGGGGGGGGGGGGGGGGGGGGGGGGGGGGGGTGGGGGGGGGGGGGGGTGGGGGGGGGGGGGGGTGGGGGGGGGGGGGGGTGGGGGGGGGGGGGGGTGGGGGGGGGGGGGGGTGGGGGGGGGGGGGGGTGGGGGGGGGGGGGGGTGGGGGGGGGGGGGGGTGGGGGGGGGGGGGGGTGGGGGGGGGGGGGGGTGGGGGGGGGGGGGGGTGGGGGGGGGGGGGGGTGGGGGGGGGGGGGGGTGGGGGGGGGGGGGGGTGGGGGGGGGGGGGGGTGGGGGGGGGGGGGGGTGGGGGGGGGGGGGGGTGGGGGGGGGGGGGGGTGGGGGGGGGGGGGGGTGGGGGGGGGGGGGGGTGGGGGGGGGGGGGGGTGGGGGGGGGGGGGGGTGGGGGGGGGGGGGGGTGGGGGGGGGGGGGGGTGGGGGGGGGGGGGGGTGGGGGGGGGGGGGGGTGGGGGGGGGGGGGGGTGGGGGGGGGGGGGGGTGGGGGGGGGGGGGGGTGGGGGGGGGGGGGGGTGGGGGGGGGGGGGGGTGGGGGGGGGGGGGGGTGGGGGGGGGGGGGGGTGGGGGGGGGGGGGGGTGGGGGGGGGGGGGGGTGGGGGGGGGGGGGGGTGGGGGGGGGGGGGGGTGGGGGGGGGGGGGGGTGGGGGGGGGGGGGGGTGGGGGGGGGGGGGGGTGGGGGGGGGGGGGGGTGGGGGGGGGGGGGGGTGGGGGGGGGGGGGGGTGGGGGGGGGGGGGGGTGGGGGGGGGGGGGGGTGGGGGGGGGGGGGGGTGGGGGGGGGGGGGGGTGGGGGGGGGGGGGGGTGGGGGGGGGGGGGGGTGGGGGGGGGGGGGGGTGGGGGGGGGGGGGGGTGGGGGGGGGGGGGGGTGGGGGGGGGGGGGGGTGGGGGGGGGGGGGGGTGGGGGGGGGGGGGGGTGGGGGGGGGGGGGGGTGGGGGGGGGGGGGGGTGGGGGGGGGGGGGGGTGGGGGGGGGGGGGGGTGGGGGGGGGGGGGGGTGGGGGGGGGGGGGGGTGGGGGGGGGGGGGGGTGGGGGGGGGGGGGGGTGGGGGGGGGGGGGGGTGGGGGGGGGGGGGGGTGGGGGGGGGGGGGGGTGGGGGGGGGGGGGGGTGGGGGGGGGGGGGGGTGGGGGGGGGGGGGGGTGGGGGGGGGGGGGGGTGGGGGGGGGGGGGGGTGGGGGGGGGGGGGGGTGGGGGGGGGGGGGGGTGGGGGGGGGGGGGGGTGGGGGGGGGGGGGGGTGGGGGGGGGGGGGGGTGGGGGGGGGGGGGGGTGGGGGGGGGGGGGGGTGGGGGGGGGGGGGGGTGGGGGGGGGGGGGGGTGGGGGGGGGGGGGGGTGGGGGGGGGGGGGGGTGGGGGGGGGGGGGGGTGGGGGGGGGGGGGGGTGGGGGGGGGGGGGGGTGGGGGGGGGGGGGGGTGGGGGGGGGGGGGGGTGGGGGGGGGGGGGGGTGGGGGGGGGGGGGGGTGGGGGGGGGGGGGGGTGGGGGGGGGGGGGGGTGGGGGGGGGGGGGGGTGGGGGGGGGGGGGGGTGGGGGGGGGGGGGGGTGGGGGGGGGGGGGGGTGGGGGGGGGGGGGGGTGGGGGGGGGGGGGGGTGGGGGGGGGGGGGGGTGGGGGGGGGGGGGGGTGGGGGGGGGGGGGGGTGGGGGGGGGGGGGGGTGGGGGGGGGGGGGGGTGGGGGGGGGGGGGGGTGGGGGGGGGGGGGGGTGGGGGGGGGGGGGGGTGGGGGGGGGGGGGGGTGGGGGGGGGGGGGGGTGGGGGGGGGGGGGGGTGGGGGGGGGGGGGGGTGGGGGGGGGGGGGGGTGGGGGGGGGGGGGGGTGGGGGGGGGGGGGGGTGGGGGGGGGGGGGGGTGGGGGGGGGGGGGGGTGGGGGGGGGGGGGGGTGGGGGGGGGGGGGGGTGGGGGGGGGGGGGGGTGGGGGGGGGGGGGGGTGGGGGGGGGGGGGGGTGGGGGGGGGGGGGGGTGGGGGGGGGGGGGGGTGGGGGGGGGGGGGGGTGGGGGGGGGGGGGGGTGGGGGGGGGGGGGGGTGGGGGGGGGGGGGGGTGGGGGGGGGGGGGGGTGGGGGGGGGGGGGGGTGGGGGGGGGGGGGGGTGGGGGGGGGGGGGGGTGGGGGGGGGGGGGGGTGGGGGGGGGGGGGGGTGGGGGGGGGGGGGGGTGGGGGGGGGGGGGGGTGGGGGGGGGGGGGGGTGGGGGGGGGGGGGGGTGGGGGGGGGGGGGGGTGGGGGGGGGGGGGGGTGGGGGGGGGGGGGGGTGGGGGGGGGGGGGGGTGGGGGGGGGGGGGGGTGGGGGGGGGGGGGGGTGGGGGGGGGGGGGGGTGGGGGGGGGGGGGGGTGGGGGGGGGGGGGGGTGGGGGGGGGGGGGGGTGGGGGGGGGGGGGGGTGGGGGGGGGGGGGGGTGGGGGGGGGGGGGGGTGGGGGGGGGGGGGGGTGGGGGGGGGGGGGGGTGGGGGGGGGGGGGGGTGGGGGGGGGGGGGGGTGGGGGGGGGGGGGGGTGGGGGGGGGGGGGGGTGGGGGGGGGGGGGGGTGGGGGGGGGGGGGGGTGGGGGGGGGGGGGGGTGGGGGGGGGGGGGGGTGGGGGGGGGGGGGGGTGGGGGGGGGGGGGGGTGGGGGGGGGGGGGGGTGGGGGGGGGGGGGGGTGGGGGGGGGGGGGGGTGGGGGGGGGGGGGGGTGGGGGGGGGGGGGGGTGGGGGGGGGGGGGGGTGGGGGGGGGGGGGGGTGGGGGGGGGGGGGGGTGGGGGGGGGGGGGGGTGGGGGGGGGGGGGGGTGGGGGGGGGGGGGGGTGGGGGGGGGGGGGGGTGGGGGGGGGGGGGGGTCGGGGGGGGGGTGGGTGGGGGGGGGGGGGGGGTGGGGGGGCGGGGCGGGCCGGGGGGGGGGGGGGGGGGGGGGGGGGGGGGGGGGGGGGGGCGGGGGCGGGGAGTGGGGGGGGGGGGGGGGAGGGGGGGAGGGGAGAGGGGGGGGGGTGGCGGGGGTGAGGGGGGGGGCGGAGGGGGGGTGGGGGGGGGGGGTGATGGGAACTGTAGTCCATAACATCTGGAGGGCCGCAAGTTTGACACCTGTGTTCTATGAGCTGGGCTTTCATGCCTCCAGGAGTATTAGATGCTCTTTAAGGAAGTGCAGAGCTTGACGAGAACCCCACATCCATTTCCTGTAAAGGTTTTTAGGGGGTACAGATCGGGAACCAGCCTGAGCCGCCTGCTCCAGAGTCTTAACATGAGCGTTGCCCAGTTTTTTTTGTCTCCAACCTCAATCGTAACAATAAACACTTTCCACAGCTTGCTAAGAAAAGCCTGACCTTTCTCAGTGGGGCTAGCGGAGTGTTCAGGAGGCGAATGAATCCCTGGCAGTGCCAGCGGAGGTGAGACTGGTGCGGAGTTTCCACGATGCAGCCTCTTGACTGCAGTGCCCGGGCAGGCCACGGAATGCTCTCGGCGCTGTATCCACGGGGCTTCGGAACAGACGGGGGGTCTTCAACCGAAAAGAATCGGTTAATGGTAATGCTCTCCCCTCATTTTACTTTCCCGAATGCTCTCCTTATGTGGAGTATTGGAAAGCTCTGTCTGAGATGTCCAGTCCACCTGATCCTCCTGTAGCTTTGCTTCCTTAATAAGTACCATACTTGGTTGCCATCCTCCCACCTCCCATGCAGCCGTACCCGTGGAAATGGTACCCGTGTGTTGAAGAGGCAAACCTCTCCTTTACGCAGTGACTTTAAAGTGGGGAGGGAGAGGGAATCTCAATCATCTGAATCAGGGTAGCCTTAAATTATCTATTTGTAGCCCCATTTACTGCCTTGCATAGCAAAGGGCAACACACACAGATGTTTGTGTGTCCACTCTGGCCTTGTGGGCTGAGGGTTCCTGCTGCTAGTATTTAGGCTCCCCCCACAAAATGCTCCTCTGCCCCAGAGCATTTTGTTGACCTTGGGAAGGCCACTGACCGCGCTACAAGAGGACGTTGCTGGTTTGCACGTGGGCTACTTATGAAAATAAAAGGTGCTATTAAAAAGCTGGCTTTATTCTCAAAGGCAGCTGGTTCCAGAAATGGTCTGCTCAAAACGATGGCGGGCCTCCCGGAGCAGAAGTGTCCCACCTGCGTGGGGATACCCCTGATAGAGGAAGTAAACCTCCAGAGCAGAGGTGTCCAATTCTGGCGCTTCAGATGTTCATGGACTACAATTCCCATCAGCCCCAATTGGCCTTTCCAGCAAGGGCTGATGGGAATTGTAGTCCATGAACATCTGAAGCGCCAGAGTTGGACACCCCTGCTCTAGAGGACTTCTTGGGCGAGTCCGAGGCTCTTAAAATGAAATGTCTTTCTCTCCCCTCTGGCTGATCTGAGAGCTCAGTGCATGAGGTTGAGGGATGATTTCTGCAGCACCTCTAATCTCCAGCGTCTGCCTGGTAACAGAGGACAACTGCAAATCCAACATTGGCTGCCCTTGTCGTGGTTCCTTCATCAGGATGTCACGGAGTGAGAAGGGAAATACCATGAAAGAGCATCCTTCTAAAAAAAAAGGTTTTGATTAAAAACCAGGCCGCAGATCCCCAACAAGACTCAAAACTCTTTCTGTAGTTTCAATTGAAAAATCTTGCGTTCTCAAGTTACTCTTCCCGTACCATTAAATGTTCCCTTGAACACCCCCCTCAACTACCCTGACCGGGCTCCCTAGCAAAAAGCCATTTGCTTTGATTTTCCTGCAAAGTCTCGAGACAGTTTTATTTTCTCGAGTTCACAGGTAAAAAAAAGGTCAGCAGACAGGACTTGCCAGCTCAGGGAGGGATTATGGCAAAGGGCCAGAGAGCGTGGCTAGTTGCACCTGTTCGGATGCTATCCGAGTCATCTGTCTGTAGGGAAAAAAAACCCTTGTACTACGAAGTTAAGACTACAGATTGTCTTCTGTTAGGTTTCTGTCCGACTATTTTTTGCATCTCGGGATGTTAATCGCAAGAACACCTCCTTTTTTCGTAAAAGGAACTCCGATCCTTAAAGAGTGACTTCCTTCTCTTTGCAGAAGACAAGCTCTGCAGGACCGGATGAGTCAGCCTGGGGAGATGGTCAGAGGTGAATTACTGTATCCTAAAAACCACGAACAAGAAGGAAGGCGAACCCCATCATTTCAACCTCTTTTTAAGGGGGGGGGGCTATTCACAGCCAATCCCGGAAAAGCATGGCACGGGAATTGAAAGGCAACAAAATTAAAGGGCTGGCTGGCTGGGGGGTCTTCCCTGCTCCTACACCTGACTGCCCACAGTTCCTAGTTCTCTGCTACAACAGCCAGCAGGAAGCACAGGAGCATCCCATGGGGGGACGGGGGGAGGAAGGAATAGGTACTTCTCTGCCCAATCCCTTTTGGGGTGGGGGGAAGGGGGGTCGCGACACTGATGTGGGCCTCGTTGCATACCTACCAAAACATATATTTTTTTTCTTGATTAGCGAGAGAGTAAAACGATCACCCACCTTCCCCTCCTTTTTGGTGCTATTGAACTGTTTACAGGAGAGTGAGTCTCCTCCCACCTGCTTGGTTTATCCGCTGGGCACAACAAGCCCCACCCTGCTGTCTACTACATCGGTCTGTGATTCTGGTAACTTTATAACTTATGCTCCACCCTCCCGTATTACATGGTATACAGGTGGCATTTTTTCAATGTGAACCCAAAGCTTGTCAGGTCCTCTACATCGGTTCTGCCTTTTTATGTTCTTTTCATTGTGATAATGCTGTATTTAAAGAGGATATTTAAGTGTAAAAATAAAAGAAATGCTCGAACTTGGACCGAACGGCTGAGGTTCTTTTCTCTTTGTAAAAAATTCTGGTGCTGTCACGCTGCCTGTGGTAATGTGGTAGGAAAAAAATTTCCCTAAATACTCTCACTCCATTTACAAACACCACATGCAATTCCTTTTATTGGGACCAGCCAGAACAACCCAAAACAGGATGCAAACACAGCTTGGATGTTTGTTTCTTTAAGGAAATGGGGGAGTTGTCTTGGGTTGTTGTTTTTAAGGCCTTGTAAAGCATCCCATGTGAAATGCTGAACCGGTAAAAATGGTGTAGGTGTCTGGTTGCACCTTGTAGAGCTGGAAGGCCAGTACAGTTGTATTGCTTTGGCTGGTCCTCGTGAAAAAATGGATTTTTTTAAGGTTGTGCTTTGAACTGGTGCAGCTACCTATAACTTGGTGCTACAATTAGGCAAACATGAACCTGCTCCTGGTGAACGCCAGCTGCTCCTGGTGAACGCCAGCATTGTATAGTGATTAAGAGTGGCGGCCTCCATAATCTGGAGAACTGGATTTGATTTCCCAATCCTCCACATGAAGCCTGCTGGGTGACCTTGGGCTAGTCACAGTTCTTTGGAATCTCCTCAGCCCCACCTACCTCACAAGGTGTCTGTTGTGGGGAGAGGAAGGGAAAGGGGTTTGTAAGCTGCCTTGAGTCCCCTTATAGGAGAAAGGCGGGGTATAAATCCAAACTGCTTTTCTGATCTCATCTTTCCTCGCATGGTTGGCTTTTAACTGACTGCATTAGTCCTAACCATTGATTCCTTGCTAAACATAACTTTAACCATGGTTCAAAGTTCCCTTAAAAAGGGAAGTCAGCTTTATAAGACCTATATTACTACACCACATTTAAAAAGTAGAGCAGAAGGGGGAATTCTGTTCATGAGCCTCTCACTCTCCTTATGTTTAGTGAGTTTAGTTTATTAAATTTGTATACCGCCCTCCCCCCCGAAGGGCTCAAGCAAGATCAGAGATATTACACTGTGAATGCCACTGCTTTTGATTAACGCTGGCTTGAAGCTAATACTTGCTGTATTCCACACTGACTGGTTCCCTTGGACTTTACTTCTCAAAAGGAGAAATGCTAGCAAAGAGCCTTTGCCAAAGGATATTGCTTACTCCCTTGCTGAGTGTGTGAGCTACAGGAATGCAAACGGCAGTGGCGTATCTGCCTAGGGACAAGGGGTACCCCTTGTCCCCGGGCGCCACTCTTCTGGTCACATGGGGGGTGCAAAATCGCCCCCCCATGTGACCAGGAAGTCCTGCTGTCTCATTGTTTTTGTGTGCCTCGACCCTATCTGAGGCACGCAAAAAACGACGAGCACCCTCAACCCCACCCTGGACTCCCCCCTCTCTTCAGAAGAGACTGCAGGCTGCCAGATGGGAACCCAGCCAGCGGGGGAGTCTGGGGGGGAGGTGGGCACCCTAGACCTTGCCCGTGTCCATGGTGACATGGGCAGGGTTGAGGGCAGTGGGGGTGGAGCCTGGGGGAATCAGGGGTGGAGCTAGGGTGGGGGGGGCAGAGCCTGGGGGGCATCCTGGAGACAATTTGTCTCCGGGCGCCATTTGCCCCTGGTACGCTTCTGGCAAACGGTTTGGTCACTGCAGCTAAAACTGGTCGGATTCCTGGCAAGCAGGTTGATTTGCCTCTTACTGGGAAACTCTTACATCCTTACTTAAAGAAAGACGTTGAGGCATTGTTTTGTGGGACAGAGTGCAGACGCAAGTGGCTTGTGACCAAACACAATAGCACCGGGTCACACCAGTTTAGTTTGACCACAAGATCCAAGAGCCCAGTCCTGTTCTGATGGCGTCTTGGCAGCGAGACAGAAAATAAGCCAAGCAAGAATTCGAGAGCTCCAGACCCCTGCTGTGATTAGAATGTCTTTATTAGCCATCATTCATGGACTATTCACAGATAACAACGCAGTCCGTTCAATGCATGAGTTCAACCACTAAAAAAGGGATGGGGAATACCTCTCTCCGGCAGCCTTGGCCAGAATTCCAGTTACTAGGGGTTTTTTAAAAGATGTACTTAGTCAAGGATCTTTGCTTTGGGCTGTGTAAACTAAAGTTTTAGGGTACAATTTAAGACTTAGGAGGTCAGAAATGGGGTGCAAGCGCTTTTGGTGGATTGGGTAGCATGTAACCTGTTCTGCAGAAGAGTCAGCCATCACAGGTTGGAATCTTGAGCTTCTCTGACTCCAACATGCACTTTATAATGCTCTCCCTGAGAGCCAACATATCTGTCCAGCAGAAGTGCCACAGCTCAAGCACTTACTAGGATTTCACAGAATGATACAGTTCTGAAGGAAAGAACTAAAAACCAAGCTGCGCGGTTATTCTTGCAGCACAGTGTGACAACTCAGGAATGGAGCACTTAGCTATCACCCACCAATATTAATTTAGCTTTTCCTTACTATATGGACATGGGGGAGAAGCAGCACAAAATCCCTCCCCCAAAGTATCAGGTAAGGCCCCATGTTTGAAGTCAAGTCGTTTTGGTGGTATTCGAAAGCTCCTTCTCACTGTAGCTAAGCAGTAGAAATAAACATGGAAGTCTGAGTTGGTGTAATCTACATTTCTGGTGGAGACATCTCCACAATGCCGGCAGTTGTTTCTTCTCCCCGAAGGTCAGAACGAAAGATTTCACTTCTCCTCAGTGCAGTGCTCCAAACAGCATTATTAGCCCCTAGAAGGAGATGGGAGGAATGGTCTCTCCTCCCGTTCACTTTAGTGCAAGCAAAACGTGCATTCCTTTTTCCTGCAGCCCAAGAGTCACTGTCGCAGCATCTCTTCAAAAGTGGTCCAGGAGAGAACTGCACATTGGTCAGCCCTTGGAAGGAGACAGGTAGTTGGTGGAAAGTAAGACCATGCTGTGGGCCAAGAGCGATGCTTCAGTGTCTGAAAAGACAAGACAATATCACGGTTGCTGTAGCTCTCTATGGTAACTGCAGAGCAAGAGAGAGGGCTGTAACAAACTGCCCTCTGGGGTCTCGAAAAGACCAGCCAGCTACCCATTTTCTCCCACTGCCCCTATGCCTTAACCCCCCAGAACTGCTACAGGGCACTGCCTCCCTTGGTTCTAGTCGCTTCTCTAACTCCATTTCCTTCATGAACCATTCGTCTTGACCACCATTTTCACTATAACTAGGCATACCCAGATATCTGTGTGTCCTAGCACACATTCATCCTGTTTAGATTGCCTGTGGCTCCCTTGACTCTGTTGCGCTTTCTTTATCTTCTCCCTCTAAATTGTGACTGACAGCTCCTTGGAGGAGGGAGCTAACATAGGAAACTGCCTTTACACGGAGAACTAATGTACTGTCCAGCTCAGTGCTGTCAACAAACGGTCAGCAGGTTTCCAGGGTTGGAAAACGGTCTTTCCCAAGACCTGCTTCCAAAAACAGTTTGACAGTGGAGATCGCCAGCGACCTTCTGCATAGGAAGCAGGTACCGCTCCCCTCTGGCTTTTTTGCGTGTTAATCTGTAAAAGACCAATTAAAGAGGGACCAGCTTCCCTTCACAAGTATATTTCAATACTGTATTCAATATTGTATGCCTTAAGTGTTCAGATGGATAGAAGAGGGTACGGGTAGGTATAAGAATTGGGGTCAAATCAAGAGCAGCAGCTGTGATGAAAACCGAAACTGATGAAAACGGAGGCAAACTTTTCCATAGGAATCAATGTAAATCCAATTAACCCGTTCTAGGCGCTCCAAAAAACATACCAAAACACATTTTTTGGTGAATAAACATCGTGTTTAATGCTGAAAACAGTAACAAACAATAACACCAGGGCCAGCTTCAGAGCCTGTGGACCAATGTTGCACCAGAAAGCTGTCCAAAGAGGTTTGCTTCTGATGCCTCTTTAAGATTTGTCTGAAATGGGGCAAGACATTGTGATTAAACAAGCTGCAGACATGGCCTGCAACAGCTTTGTCCGGGTGATTTTCCTCTTCACAAACCTGACTGCAAATCAATGAAAACTGAGACACATTTTTCACTGAAAAAATCTATGAAAACCGAAACCGATGAAAACCGAGGTTCCACTGTAATTCCCTTCTTCACCTCTGAACATTGCCCTACTTTAGCCACGTATTAGGTTTTTGGCGGCTGCATTAGAAATGTTGATTTTAAAAGCCCAAGTCTGCAGCCTGGCAAATTGCAGCTTTGATTTGCAATTTTAATCTGCATCTGACCTGTCTCAGAGGGGTCCGTTCTAAGGTTCTTTGCATGCCTGTGGGCATCACCACAGACTCATCATACCAGCTATCTAGAAGATTCCCGCTGATGAGAAATTTGTTTATTGAATAGGGGACTATAAAGAACCCTTTGCATACTGGTGTGGGAACAACCTCGACTTTGCTACTAGAAAGTGTGTGCAGAAGTGAACAGGAACAACTGAGACAGCAATGGGGTACTGAATACCACCAAAAGGGGAAGGCACAATCCCAGGCTGGCTGTGTGAGCAAGATCCAAGAGCAGTGAGCATGATCCAAGAGTTGACCCCCTGGTCAACTTAAGAACATAAGAAAGCCTGCTGGATCAGACCAGAGACTCTATCTAGTCCAGCACTCTGCTACTCACAGTGACCCACCAGATGACCTTGGGAACTTGTATTGCTTCTTAAGACCACTATGAGAGCTGTTTAGATGGCATCTGCATCTCATGCCTAATATTTGGTGGTGGCATTTACATTATTTAAACATAAGAACATAAGAACGAGTCTGCTAGATCAGACCAGAGTCCATTTAGTCCAGCACTCTGCTACTCACAGTGGCCTACCAGATGCCGTTGGGAGATCACCTGCAGGATGTGAAAGCAATGGCCTGCTGCTGCTGCTGCTCCTGAGCACCTGGTCTGCTAAGGCATTTGCAATCTCAGATCAAGGAGGATCAAGATTGGTAGCCATAGATCGACTTCTCCTCCATAAATCTGCCCAAGCCCCTTTTAAAGCTATCCAAGTTAGTGGGCATTACCACCTCCTGTGACAGCATATTCCAAACACCAATCACGCCTTGCGTGAAGTAATGTTTCCTTTTATTAGTCCTAATTCTTCCCTGGCATTTTCAATGTATGCCCCCCGGTTCTAGTATTAAACTTCATTTAGTCTTACCTTTCAGTGAGCGAGAGAGCTCCAGCCATTGGTCCAGCCACAGCCTGCACTGTAGTGGGCTGAAATGGACAGAATTCAAGCCCCGGGTGTAACAGGCCTGCAAGAGATTTTAAAAAGCACACCGTTGCGTACAAAAAGATGCCTTCATCTTGAAGGCAGGTGCCATGCTTGGCTCACTGTTCTTCTTAACATAGGAACTGGTTTAAGGATGGCAGGAAGATTTTATGTTGCCCGGTCCGGCAATTTTTTAACCTTTCTTAAATAGGGTGTGTGATTATGAGAGAGAGCAGGTAAGCAATTATTTGTGAGAGGATATGCACAGGCTTAGAGTATTTGGAGGCATTCGGGATCTGAGGGCATCAAGGCTAAGGCTTTGATCCACCTGTGTTCTTGAGAAGCTGCAGTTGAAATCCAGACAGCCAGGTAAAAAAATAAAAAGCGCTGATGCATGCATGGACTTTCCTATGCATTTTTCCAGATCAAAATTTTACAAAGGGGAAAGTATAGCAGCATTCCAAAACATGCTAGCTATGCTTAATCTGATTGTATTGCTTCTTAAGACCACTCTGAGAGCTGTTTAGATGGCATCTGCATCTCATGCCTAATATTTGGTGGTGGCATTAACATTATTTAAACATAAGAACGTAACAACGAGGCTGCTGGATCAGACCAGAGTCCATTTAGTCCAGCACTCTGCTACTCACAGTGGCCTACCAGATGCCGTTGGAAGCTCACCTGCAGGATGTGAAAGCAATGGCCTGCTGCTGCTGCTGCTCCTGAGCACCTGGTCTGCTAAGGCATTTGCAATCTCAGATCAAGGAGGATCAAGATTGGTAGCCATAGATCAACTTCTCCATAAATCTGTCCAAACCCCTTTTAAAGCTGTCCAGGTTAGTGGCCATCACCACCTCCTGTGGCAGCATATTCCAAGCACCAATCACACGTTGCGTGAAGAAGTGTTTCCTTTTATTAGTCCTAATTCTTCCCCCCAGCATTTTCAATGAATGCCCCCTGGTTCTAGTATTGTGAGAAAGAGAGAAAAATTTCTGTCAACATTTTCTACCCCATGCATAATTTTATAGACTTTTATATGTCCTGACCTGGTGTGATCGTGTGAGATGTCAGAAACTAAGGTTAGGAGTTGGAGGGGAGACCACCAAGAAAGTCCCAGGTTGCTACACAGGCAGGCAACGACAAACCACCTCTGAACATCTCTAGCCTTGAAAACCCTTCAGGGTCACTATGAGTTGGCTGCAACTTGACGGCAAAAAAAAATTACGGAAATGAAATATTGTTCATAGCACCGTTTATCTTTTTCCCTAACTTCCTCTGGTGAATATTTATAGCTACACATGGAATGGGGCATCCAAGGTGTAGGGGTGAGCCAGCGAACCCAGCAGAGCCTCAGACAGAGCACAGGAATGCCTGCGCCATCTGTTGCTTTCTGGGCACACACGCTCACCTGTCACAAGACCCCCGTGACTCATGGGTCACAAGATGCCCTGGACAAAGGGACAAAAGGTACATACCCCCAGGTATGGATTAGGCCCAGACAGGAACGTTTCCTCCCGCACGTACGCAGACCCTATGAGTCATGTATTGTGCAACATTCTCCCGCCTTCCCCAAACCCTTAATAAAAGGTGCCAGGGACCGCAGCTCGGCAGATTAGCCTGCTGCTGGCTTCTCTCCACTGGATGTTATCGCTGCGTCTCGTCTCTTCATTGCATCGCCCATAACGACTTCACCAAGGCAAGAGAGAACCGACACAAGGGTTATGACCACTTCCTGGCCAACAGAAGGCACCACTTCATACCTCTGTTACTGGGCCACACAACTCTGTCTCACCACTTGCGCTTCCTCGTCCGACAGCTCCGTCACTCCCAGTTTTACCATGGCTCGGTCCAGGTGGTACAGTTCTAGCAGGTGGGTCCGCAGACGGTATCGTAGGACAGCGGGTGGCAAACGAGGCGTCAGAAACAGAACGCGACTTAGAACTCTCTGGAGAGAGATAAGGAAATGGCAAGAAGACGCCCACAAAGGCATCAAAAACAATCCTATTTCCCAGATCAAAAGGAGGCATCAGGGTAACTCTGTCCTGCTTCATCCTGCCCACCCCCCCTGAATAAACCCAGGCAGCATAAACCAACAATGATAAAGTCTTATTAGCCTCCGAGATGGAAGGGTCATATCTATAGCTCCTGAACTACAGTCGGGCCGAGGGCATAATGAGTTCATAAAGGGGGTTACCAGTATAATCTCATCTTAATTTGTATGGCACTTACCACTTGTTGAACACTGAGCTTTCGGATGCCAAAGGGATGCCCCTCAAATAGTGTCCTCACAGCTTTGAGTTCTTTTACATCTGGATGGGATCCTTCTTGCACCTTGAAGAAGGAAGAGGTTATTGCAGCCAGATTTTCTGTTTCCCCCAAGAACAACGGAAGAGGCAACAGGCATCATCTATTGAGATCCATACAAGGCCTGGCATAAAATGTATTCTGCTAACTTGTGTCTAACTGGGTAAACTGGGAGCAGCAGTGGCGTAGGAGGTTAAGAGCTCGTGTGTCTAATCTGGAGGAACCGGGTTTGATTCCCCGCTCTGCCGCCTGAGCTGTGGAGGCTTATCTGGGGGATTCAGATTAGCCTGTGCACTCCCCCACACGCCAGCTGGGTGACCTTGGGCTAGTCACAGCTTCTCGGAGCTCTCTCAGCCCCACCCACCTCACAGGGTGTTTGTTGTGAGGGGGGAAGGGCAAGGAGTTTGTAAGCCCCTTTGAGTCTCCTACAGGAGAGAAAGGGGGGATATAAATCCAAACTCCTCCTCTTCTAAATTATTTAAATGCCAGCAGCAGAAGAGGAATCCCTCTTGTTCAGATCACTGTGTTCTGATCACTTTCCGCACAAATCTCCTAAACATCTGGAAAACGTTTTCAGTCTTCCCCCGCCTTGGCACAATGTATGTCTGCACTCACCCCCTCGAAATGATTCATGGCTGCAATTACGTGTCCCCCCCCCCTTTTTTTTTTAGTTAGTTGAAGAATTGATGCTGCCCTGCTTCACAGCTTTGTGCTGGGATTCTCCATACTTTGTGTAGTTGATGCCTCGAAGATCAGCCCCCCAAAATAGCAGAAATTCACAGAAATGACGAAATGCAGACAGGGGGAGACATAGAATGAGCTGACAACATGGCACCGAGGGGGAAGACCGCACAGCAGTGAAGCAGTTTTGAAAACATTTCAGCCTGAAGAATAGTTTTTAAAGCATTTTGAAGCTGGAAATAAAATGTTTTCAGAACCTAAGTGGAAACAAACAATGCAGAGCTCCATGGAGACCTTTTATTTCATGCCTCAAAAGCGGCTGCAAATCCAATGTGGTTGAAACCCTGGCCCACCAACGTCTGCACTGCGCCAGATTTGTTAAAATCAGATCTAAATATATCAATTTGCATTCTCTTTTCCAATCTGGGCTGCCAGATCTGATTAGGTTGTCTTTATTGCTGAATATCTCTGATCCTGGTTTTTGTGAAGAGGTCCTCACCGCTCCGGAGATTTACCATCGCTTGAAGACTAGATTATTTGATCAAGAGTACCAATTTCTCCTGAGCAAAGCACAAAGCTCTTGCTCTCCAACATTCTTTGGGATTATCCCTCAGAAATCTAGCCCTGCTATATACCTGCAACAACTTATTAATTACAATTGCAGATGGGTCATGACTAGAGCAAGGTGTAACTCTTTTCCATCAGTACATCTTCAAGGTCGCTTCTCTGGGATTCCACAAAAGGAGCGTCGCTGTCGATTTTGTCCTGATACAACTGATACACTTTCTCATATTCTGCTTCATTGTCCAAAGTACAACAACATCAGAACCGATTTGAGAACTGTGTTACCAACAGGATTTATGCTCCTTTCTGATAAAACAAAAATGGCTAAGCTTCTAAATAGCTCTAGTGTTGAAATCTCTGAAGCTGTTGCTATGTTTTTGCTCTGTGTACTGCAAGTTGAGCAATAATGATCCTTTTATTGTATTTGAAATTCTTGGCACTGGTTTTATGCCTAATAAAGGTTTTGGATTTGGATTTGTGAAGAGGTCGCCAATTTTATTATGGAGATAGCTGAGAGTATTTAATAGTATGTATCTGGTATGGTCCTTTTTGTTTTTATTACCGATCATGCCTCAAAATGTTTTAAAAGGTTTTTGCGGAAAGGGCCATGCTCTCGCTACCAGCTTTGTTTCACATCTTTACTGCGTGGGTGGAGGGGGGGGGGAGTTGCTAAGGCCAGGAAGATAAGGGCATCCAGCAATTCTTGAGCTGGAGCCAAAGGTGGCTGAACACATGAAGCTGTCTTTTATGGAATCAGATTTTTGGCCCATGAAGGTTAGTACTGCCTCCTAAAACTGGCAGCTGCTGTCAATGGTCTCAGGTGGAAGACTTCCACATCGCCTGCTGTCTGATCTTTTTAACTGAAGATAATGGGGATTGACCCAGAAACCTTCTGTGCATCAAAAGATGCGCTACCACTGAGCCACTTTATGCACAAACAGAAGGCCTTCCTGTCAGCAAAATGGAATGCTCTTTCTCCAGCCCACTGAACTCTCCAAACCGTGGCTCCTGGGCCTCAAAGAAGCTGTGCAAAGAATGAAATGGGAGACTGCTGGAGAAAAGCAGGAAGTGGCACGAGTGCCCCACCCACACAAACACACTGATAGAAAAACGCCTTTTGAATAAACCCCTTGTAACAAGGGAACGATGGGTTGGATTCTCTTCTCCTAAAAAGGCAGTGTTGGTTATTGTTGGTCTCCCAGCTTCTCCACAACCATTTCTGACCCCTGGAAAATTTATTTGTTCAGTGAGGAGGAGGAAGGAGGCGATATCACTTCCTTCCGCATAACTGAAGCTCGGCTGACATTAATAGAAGAAAGGCGCAACGTCGCCTCCTTCCCCACTGCAACCCCTTGACTCCATGTTGGTTTTGCAACCCTGGAAGAAGTTCCTAGAAGGTAGGGGAAAGCCACTGCAGATCCCAGCATGGTCCTTGCACTGGAGCCTGCCTGGCATCTCCAGGGTGGTCTGCGTGTAGTTCAGGTCTGGCTTAATGACAGCTTTCTAAGTCATCTCACTGAGATTGCACAGGGTCACCAAGGAAAGAGAATGACAGTCACGAAAAAGAAGAAGAAGAGTTTGGATTTATATCCCCCCTTTCTCTCCTGCAGGAGACTCAAAGGGGCTGACAATCTCCTTGCCCTTCCCCCCTCACAACAAAGACCCTGTGAGGTAGGTGGGACTGAGAGAGCTCCGAGAAGCTGTGACTAGCCCAAGGTCACTCAGCTGGCGTGTGTGGGAGTGTACAGGCTAATCTGAATTTCCCAGATAAGCCTCCACAGCTCAGGCGGCAGAGCTAGGAATCAAACCCGGTTCCTCCAGATTAGATACACGAGCTCTTAACCTCCTACGCCACTGCTGCTCCTGAAGAATAAATCGTCTTGCAATGTAAGTCCCAAGAGCACGTTGGATATCTGAGGATCCATCCAACCATCTCTCTGCCTGTCAGGTGCTCTTTTGGGGGGGGGGGGGGAATTATATACCTTTCTGCAGAGATGCAACATCTGTTTTCGAAGCTGTGGGTCGGCTAGGAAACGAGACAGGTGCAGTAGCTCACTGACTACTTCGGCATATGCCTCCTTCCTTGTATTGTGATATGCATCCAGAAACTCGACTTGTTGTTTCGGAGTCCAGAAGTGGCGGATCAAGAGTTGTCTTGGGAACAGATACCTTGGGAAGGAAAGACCTTTCAGAAGAAGCAGCACACTTCTCAGCCAAGACGCAGTAACAGTACATGTCCAACTTGTGCTGTGTGCCCTGTGCACAGATGAACACCCCCAAGCCAGGTCAGTTTTTTGTGGTATCAAGTTAAATTTTGCACACACACCCCCAATCAGAATCGTGCCAATTTTAACAACGCAAGTGTATATTCTATAAGATGTATTCTGCTCCATCTAGTCAAGAGACAATCAAACTGGAGCCTCGGTCTGTGGAAATGCCACTGAGCCCCCAAGCCCCCCCGGTGGCCTAACTAGTTCTCATGCCCAGAGTGCTATAAGTAGCAGGTCTTACGGATGCTGAATTCTTTGCCCCGTAGCAAACATTCTTGGTCTGCTTCTTGTTGTGATAAAATGCAGCCCCATACAAAACACCACTTCCTCTGAGCTGCAATCACAGGCCCCAGAAGTAGAAGTGTCAATTAAATCCCCAGTCAGCCACAGACTTCACTGGATTCATTCAGTTCTCTATAAAATGGGAATGACGTCTTATGTATATTTTGACCGTAATAGATGACAAAACGGTTAAAGTGTGGTTTTAGGTCAGTGATGGCAAACCTTTTCGAGGCCAAGTGCCCAAACTGCAACCCAAAACCCACTTATTTATCGCAAAGTGCCAACACGGCCATTTAACCTGAATACTGAGGTTTTAATTTAGAAAAAACAGTTGGCTCCAAGGCACACATTACTTGGAAGTAAGCTTGGTGGTAGTTGGTGGCTTTGAAGCAACCATGCAACGCTTCGAATGGGTGAATCATGACCCTAGGAGGGTTTAGAAGCAAGCCCCATTGCCAGCAACCAAGCTCACTCCCAGGTAAAGGATTGCGCTTTAGTTCTTCCCATGAAAATCAGTGGGGTTTAACAGCACTTTACAGGGTTACCTACACGTCGTGCCCAGTGGCCCAGGCCAGCCTAGATGTGGGGGGGGGGGGGCTCTGACGAACTCTGTGTCCACGTGCCCACAGAGAGGGCTCTAAGTGCCCCCTCTGGCACCTGTGCCATAGGTTCACCACCACTGTTTTAGGTGATACAAAGAAGGGAGCTCTTTCCAAATATTAGAGTCTGCTAGCAAATGGTGCAGTAGCGAGACTAAAATTGAACAAAACAGCTGGAACAATCCAAAGCTGCCACTGTCAAAAACTTGGCTGCAGGTCAGTGCAGATTATCAGAAATGAGTAAAATTACAATTTAAATAACTAGAAAAGGGTCACAGTTTCTAGAATGTCTTCTGAGAATACATCAGCCCTTCCTATGGAGTCAAGGAACAATTTCTGCCTTGAATTTAGGGTAGACTCTTACATGATGAGTAGTTTGTCCAAATGATGTTATCTCCCGTACAATGTTGTGTTTCAGAGCCCAGCGCACTTAAGTATCAGTTCTGGCTTTTTAAAATCTGTGTCTTTTTAAACTGTGTGTTCGAAAGTTGTAAAGCGACTGGGCCCTAGAACAGAAGGCACCAAACAGAATTTAAGCTTTCCCTTTTCTTTCTAGATCAGGGGTGGGCAATTCTTTTTTCCATGGGGCCGCATAAGAAACAGAAAATATTGTGGAGGGTCGGGCCAAAAGGCAGGGGGGCGAGGCGCTTTTGAAAAGCCCCGCAGAAGCCGGCAGCCAAGGCAACCGGATTCTGCGGGGCTTTCAAAGGCGCCTTGCTCCCCAGCAAGGCAGGGGGGCGAGGTGCTTTTGAAAAGCCCCGCAGAAGCCGGCAGCCTAGGCAACCGGCTTCTGCGGGGCTTTCAAAGGCGCCTCGCTCCCCAGCAAGGCAGGGGGGCCAGTCAGGGTCATCCGGCGGGCCGGATGTGGCCCACGGGCTGTATAATGCCCAGGTCTGTCCTAGATACATGGTCACACTCATATATTTTTTTAAGAAACGGGTTTGGGCGATTGTTTTTTTGGTTGGTTTGTTTACATTCCAGAGATTTAGAAAAGCAGTTTGTTCTGCTGAAAACAGGGCAGAACAAAAGTTTCTATGAAAAAGTGGTTGACTGATAGCTGTACATACACATTCTACAGAAACCAACAAAACTACAGGCAACAGGACATAAAGCAAAAAATATGGGATTCTGAGTCAGAGCCCACAAGCAGAGAAAGTGCAGGTTTCTGATTAATAAGATGTGTTCTTCTTTGGTCTATTTTTGTAGCAGCTAAAACACACAGCTGTGCTGTAACAGCCCTATCATCAAAAAGCCAGGAACCGCCCTTGGCAGCCGATGAGCAAAAAAGACACCACAAATGCTGTTCCAGTGGAGTGACGGGGCCAAGCTAAGCGCCTACATTTCCCCCATCGACCCTGAGGACTCTCCATGTAAACAGGCACACGGATATACTTACATGAGCACAAGGACCAGGTAGTTAGCAAAGGGTGGAAGCGAGAGAATCCCAATAGGAATGGCCTTGATCAGATCCCTGCGAAACTACACACACAAAACACAATTAGTATGGCTGCCAGGTGCAATCCATGTCGCTATAGCAACCAGGAGAGACGAGCAGGCGAGGGGACTGATGGGGCAGGGGGGTACAAGGCAGCTGCTGCCTAGCCTGTCACTGGCTGTCAACTTTCAAGTGCCTAGAGGCAGCATGTCACTGTTTGCCCCTAGCAAAGCTGGTGGTTGTGGCTTTGCTCGCATGTCAATTGGAAACGGCTTCTCAAAAGGGCAGGGCTGAGTTTTCTTCTCCCCGCAAGAAAGAAAGGCCTGTTTACTGCAGACGCACTAAAGCCAACAGCGAAGAGCCAGCACCAAGAAGGACCGGTGGCAAAAAAAGTGACCTCTGTATGCACTGGTGACTGGCTGGAGGCCACGATCCTAAGGGCCCTTTCCCAGGAGTAAGTCCCATTGAATAACAGTCTTACTTCTCAGTAGACCTCCTATGGATCGGTCCCTCAGTCTGCTATGCCTATGGTAGTAGGACCTCTATAAATATTGTGCAGTCTTATATTACACCCTGCACTGGAGGGAAAATGATGGCAAACCTCCCTACTGCTTCTGCCCAAGGAAAGATTTGCAGGGCTGTGCCCAAGTGCCCCACTTCATAACGAGACATGTATTTTCAAGGGTAAATGTAACTATATTGTCAGTGGTGGGATCCAAAAATTTTAGTAACAGGTTCCCATGGTGGTGGGATTCAAACAGTGGCGTAGCGCCAATGGGGCTGGGCAGGGCACGACGGGGGCGTGGCCGGGCATTCCGGGGGCAGGGCATTAATAATTTCTCTGTTACTGTAAAAAACTCTCACTGTAAAGAAAAGTTCCTAATTTCCAGCTGGTATCTTTCTGTCCATAATTTAAACTCATTCTAGCAAGTCCTATCGTCTACTGCCAACAGAAACAACTACTTCTCCTCTCATTGACTGCCTGTCAAATACTTAATTCTTTCAAATACTTAATTTTGTTTCTAGAAATCAAAAGAAGGATCCTTTCCTTAAACAAGGAACTTTACCATATTTCTAAAACATGTTTTTAAAACAGCCCAACAGGGAGAATTATCCTGTTTTCTACCTTCGCTAACCAGCCACATAGGAAACAACAGGACTTTATGATTTTTGGACCTAATGGGATTTCTAATGGAAAAGCAGACCCAATGAGTAACCCCCTCTCGGCACACACAAATAATTAGTAACCCACTCTCGGGAACTGGTGAGAACCTGCTGGATCCCACCTCTGTATATTGTCAATGCCACGATGGACAGTCTGCAAATCCTCAGAATCCTACTGAACTCTACTTAGCGGGGCTTACTCCGAGGACAGGGATGTGAGGATGACACAAGGAGTCATTGCCCATGGCCTTGAGAGTATTCCATTGTGTAGTTAGGGTGTTGAGATAGGCCAGGGCAAGCCTGTCCATGCCATTCTTTTTTATCTGCACCAGCACAGCTGTGAATGAGAAGAAATAAATGCACAGGAGCTGAAGGAATGTGAAATGGTCTCTTTCCCGCCAGAAACATGGTCAGCTCATCACTGAAACAGACGTAACTCAATGCAGTTGGCCTGAGCTCCAGAAGACTGGCACAATTATCCCTACCTGCAAAAGAGGGGCCTACAGAATGACAGGGCAATTGGGCTGTCTCCGAATAGCGCTAACAAGATCACACGCAACAGGAGCCAGCGTGCATAATTCTCTTGTGGGATTTCTGTACAATACAAATCAGAGGGTGTTTAAGCAGGACTTTTCATGTAGGCAAAAACAAAGAGGCTGGTACCCAAATGCGAGAGCAACCACGTGCGTAAAGTCACAAGCAGGAATGCGGGTCAAACGTTAAAGTCTCTGGAATTCTGCCAGGACCACAGTCAAAGCCTACCTGTCTCAGTCTCTCCATCTCCCTGTACGGAAGCTGATAAAACTGGATATTTTTATGTGACATATTGGCCTTTATTCTTCTTATTTCTTTTACCTCCGCATAGAATATCCGAATCCCTGTATGGAACAAACAGAAACCATCAGGAGTCGAGAAATGTATTTCCTGTGGTGCCTGTGCCAAAGCCCTTCCTGGGCCTTTCACTTTTCCTTTGTTTAAAATGCAGAGCACAACTGCTTAAAGCGACAATAAAAGATGCTTCTTCCTCGTTCTCTCCTCTCCAGTCTCTTGCTTTGATTTCCATGGCCTACTTTAGCTCTTCTACTTTTCTATCTGTGAAATCTTAGTTAAGTTACTCTTTCGGCACATTGTCTCAATTGTTTGCAGGATTTCAGTAGGAATGTGGTAGGGAGCTTAAATTTTGACACTTTCAAGGTTCTTCACAACCTGGCGTTAATCTGTCTACATCAGGGGTCTGCAACCTGCGGCTCTCCAGGTGTTCACGAACTACAATTCCCATCAGTCCCAATTGGCCATGCGGGCAGGGGCTGATGGGAATTGTAGTTCATGAACATCTGGAGAGCCGCAGGTTGCAGACCCCTGGTCTACATGCTTGTCCACTAATACCCTTTAATGTTATGCCCTCTTAGTTGCCCTTTTGGAGATAGCAGCTACACCAGTGATCTTCCAAGGGATTTTTACCCCATGACTGTAACTGAAGCCACAAGTCAGACATATGTCAGGAATGCTGTAATTGTGCGTTCCTGCATGACAGGGGGTTGGACTTGATGGCCCTTGTGGTCTTTTCAAACTCTATGATTCTATGATAGCTGCTGCAGTCACATCCTCTAAAAATCAGTGAAGAAAACTGGCACCTTAGGGAAGGCAGTGGAGAAACCGTGGAGTAAGGTGATTATTTTCAGGTTGCGTTCTTGCGAATCTAAAGCTGAAAGCTTAGTAATGGTAGAAAACGCCCCTGAAAGGCAGCCTGTCCACAATTCCTGTCACACTAGTGACCACCACTATTCCCCTACAGCTTGTAGTCACTGAAAAGTGTTGGATCCGTTCAATTTGCCCCACAACCTCCTATAAAAATACAGAGATTCTGGGCTCAGAGATTCCATTCCTTGCAAATAAGCCACAGGGCTACAGTGCTTAATTTCCAAGTAGAACACTTGAGTTGAAACCTTCATGAAACTCTCTGGCAACTATGAGCATGCTACTGTACCACTTCTGACAGCATGTGGTTGACACTAGATTTGAATCTTCAAGTTAAGAGATCCCTGCCTGCAAACACAAAAACGGCACAGTGGAGAGTACAACTATGTCTCCTCTCTTTGCCTGCTATCTTGGTTTCCTGGTTGTAGGGAGTGAACATAAGACATTCTAAAATGATCCAAGATTCTCCGTCCACAGTGTAAAGCAATCCATTCTACCACCTCCAGCCTCTCCAAAACAATGGTCCTGCATGTATGAATCAGATTCCTAACTTCTCAGTTTCTCATTAGTCGCCCTTCTACCCTCAATCTCAAATTAGATTGCGTACACAGAAATCGCACCATAGATACCATTAGGGGGTAGCTTCTAATCTAGAACCTAACCCGGAGGTGTGGGAGCTGCTCTCCACATATGATATTGCTTTGATTCAGTCTGTATAAAATGACTTGTATAAAAATCATATACTGTCCCTCTACTGGAATCAGGAACACTGTACAAAGGCTTTTGCTACCCACCTTTGAGAAAGGTTGAATACAGCAGGTAGAAACGTGGGAATGTCTTTTCCAAATATCTTTCATACTTCTCATTTATATTTTTGGCTTTTGAGACCAGCGTGGAAATAAGTGTTTTGGAGTTTGCCTTTGCAGAGAATTGGCACACGGGGGGTCTGTGAGAAAAGGATGTCCATTGTTACTGAATAAGAATTTCATGCCCTTTAGATCTCTCTCTCACACAAAAAAGACACAACTGCAAGAACTAGCAGGGAGAGAGCAACTGCATCTGACTGATATATGATAGTTTAATCATACAGTACAAAGCAAATCTAATGCTCATAATTCAGAAAGCAAAAGGAAAAGTCTACAGGAATGAGGGACAACAGAAGAAGATTAATAATAATAATAATAATAATAATAATAATAATAATAATAATAATAATAAGGCTTATATACCGCCCTCCCCCGGAGGGCTCAGGGTGGTTCACACACAATTACACAAACAATTAAATAAATAAATTCCAAGCAGTAGCTCTGAATTAAATAAATAAATTCCATACATTTTAGCGTTTAAAACACAGCGCTCTGATTATACTTCCATTACAAACAACAGGTGGCATCCAACAGCTTAAAATCCCCTAAAAAGAAGGGGGGACACATCAGCGGCTGGCCTCTCCGAAAGCCCGGTGGAACAGCTCAGTCTTACAGGCGCTGCGGAACTCATTTAGGTCCCGCAGGGCCCGGACAGCTGGAGAAAGATGTAATATATACACAATTTTGTCTACCCTAATTGCTACCAAAGCACTTTTGCCTAATGGTAAGATTTGGAGGGGGGGGGGGGTGTTATATAACATCCCAGATTCCATCCCTGCAAAGTTCAACATAAAAGGAGATGCTGAGTGTAAGGAAAGATCTTTCTCTGCCTGAAACCTAGAACCACTGCCGATCAGAGTAGACAATATTGAGTCAGATGGACTAGTTAGCCCCCCCTAAATAAAAGCAGTTTCATTTGTCCGTTTCAACAATAAGGGATCATGACTCAGTGCCACAGCCTACATTTTGCATGCAGAAGGACCTGCATTGAACCTTTAGTGCCTCCCAAGAAATGATTTTAAATAGCAAGTGTTTCAAAACTTCATCTTGAGCCTCTGGAGAATTGATATCAGTCATAGTAAGTGTTACAGAGCTGGATGAAGGATCTGTCTTATTAGGCAACTTCATGTATTCAAGGAAGGGTGTGTCCGGTCTACCCCCACAACATTCATGCAAAAATGCATCTCCCCTACCTGTATCCTGGAATGGTGAAGTCCACTCTTTCCCTCCTTCTGCAACAAGCAATCTGTTCTTATTCTGGAGTTTAACTCCAGTGGGGAATAAATCAGGGCCGCCTTGGTGGCTCAAAGCAGTAGTCCATCTAGTCCAGTATCTTGTTTCATATAGTGGCCAAGCAGTAGCTCTGAAGACCAATAAACAGGGCACAGAGGCCCAAGCTTTCCCAGAAGATGCCCCGTGAATCTGCCGTTCAGAGGTTTACAACTCCTGATCAAGAGATCCCTTTAAGCCAGTGGTGGCGAACCTATGGCACGGGTGCCAGAGGTGGCACTCAGAGGCCTCTCTGTGGGCACTTGCGCACAGAGTTCATCATGTGGGAGGGGGGTGGAAAATCACACACACGCACACACATCTAGGCTGGCCTGGGCATGATCCTTTACCTGGGAGTAAGCTCGGTTGCTGACAAGGGGGCTTGCTTCTGAGTAAACCCTCCTAGGATTGTGATTCACCCATTTGAAGCGTTGCACAGTTGCTTCACCAAGCTTACTCCTGAGTATTGCGTGCCTCAGAGCCAACCGTTTTTTCTAAACTCAAACCTCAGTATTCAGGTTAAATTGCCGTGTTGGCACTCTGCGATAAATAAGTGGGTTTTGGATTGCAATTTGGGCACTCGGTCTCGAAAAGGTTCGCCATCACTGCTTTAAGCAATAACAGCTAGTAGGCACTGACTGACCTATCATTCAAGAACCTATTCAGCCCCATTCTGAAGCTGCCTAAACTAGTAGCCCTCACTACCATCTATCAACAGTGAACTTCATAATTTAATCATTCAAACGAAGTACATCCTGAATTTAGTGTCCATCAACTTCACTGCATGTTTCCAAAGCTGAGTTTCAGAGACCCTATCCATAACTTCATAAACTTTTATCATGCTCCCCAATTTGCTTTTCTCACAGAAGCACGCACACCCCCTTGCCAAATGCATAGTTTCTTCTTTCCTCTTAGGAAAAGTGCTCCAATTTCATCATTTTGGCAGCCCTGTGTTTTTCCAGCACTTTGATATTAGTCAGTTGCATTTTTTTTTTTAAAAAGGAAGTCTTACAACAGCTTGCAAACTTAACTGATATATTTGCGGCTCAAAGGGAGAGTGTCTGCTCTGCGTGCAGAAGACCACTGCTTCAATCCCAGGCATGGGCTGGATCTCAAACCTTATACACCACCTGCTACCAGATCTTTTTGATCAACCCAATCTGGAAGGGCTGCTAGATTACTAACATGGTTAAACTGATAGTCTGACTCATTAGACGGCAGCTCTGTGTGTTCACTGCAAAGCAAAGAGGGGAGGCAGCTACCGGCTATTCCAAGTTTTGAAAGGTGACTGTATTTAAGAACTCTGTTCACAAATTCTTCCCAGTGTCGTGTAGTGGTTAAGAGTGGAAGACTCTAATCTGATGAACGGGGTTTGTTTTCCTCACTCCTTCACATGAGGCCTGCTGGGTGGTCTTGGGCTAGACCAGGGGTAGGGAACCTGCGGTTTTTCCACCAGGGTCTACAATTCTATCAGCTCTTCACCAGCAT
The DNA here is from genome assembly GCF_021028975.2 of Sphaerodactylus townsendi. Lineage (NCBI taxonomy): Eukaryota > Metazoa > Chordata > Lepidosauria > Squamata > Sphaerodactylidae > Sphaerodactylus > Sphaerodactylus townsendi. Next base: position 151,051,875 of record NC_059427.1, on the reverse strand, counting down.
GGGCCACCACATGCTGACAGAGGCTGATGGGAATTGTAGTTCCTGAACATCTGGAGAGCCGCAGAGGTTCTCTACCCCTGGCTAGACCCACCTCTCAGAACTCTCAGCCCCATCTACCCTCACAAGGTGTGCTGTGGGGAGAGTGAAGGGAAGTAGGAGTTTGTAAGTTACTTCGGCGACTCCTATGGTGCCAGAAAAGTGGTATAAATCCAAACTCCTCTTCCTTTCAGTATGTCCCTATACGTTTTAACTGAATTGTATACCATTATACTTATTTTGTTCTGGTTAATGATTAATGGGTCTTAAACTGAATTGTACGTCATTAGATGGATTTTAACAGTACTGTGTATGCTGGAAGCTGCCCCAAGCCCTGAAGAAGGGGCGGCATGTAAAACTACTCCTATTCCGCACGAACGCTGCACCAGCACATTGCTTCAGGGCAAGGCTTGAGTTGTAAAAAAAGGCCAACCACAACCAGCAAAAGCAGGGGTAGGGAACCTGCAGCTCGAGAGCCGCATGCGGCTCTTCTGCCCTTGCACTGTGGCTCCACCTTTGTCGGTCGCCGGTTCCCATCCTGCCCGCCCTGCAGGCAGCATTGTGGGCGCACCAACTGCCCATGGTCGGCTGGGCCACGCCGTGGCTTCCTCGCCACCCCATTGAGCGTGGGCGGAAGCCTCGGCGCCAGCGAAAATGGTCACCGCTTGGTCTCTGCCCTCCGCTCTGCAGGCAGCATTGTGGCGCATTCAACTGCCCACATGGTCGGGTTGCCACGCCGCGGGCTCAGCTTCGCCCCATTGAGCGGGCGGTGCTCGGGCGCCAGCGAGGCCGGTTTTCAGTTTGTCTTCTTTGGCCGCCTGCAGGTAGCAGGGCGATGCATCCGCTGCGCTTCTCAGAATGAGCTGCAAAAGGTGAAAATCCCCTATATACAGTGTTATCTTTATTTTAAATGTCAAAAAATTATTTGCGGCTCCAAGTGTTTCCTTTTCCCGTGGAAAACGGGTCCAAATGGCTCTTTGGGTGTTAAAGGTTCCCTACCCCTGAGCTAAAGAATTGACAGCTGTGATATTTTAAAAATTACACTATTATTATTATTAACAACAATGGTGATTAGTATTGATATCAATGGGCGAGGCTCCAATGGTAGTGAAAGGCCAACCGCCAGCTACAGAACGGGCAGCCGTGATATTAAACAAAATGAAATCATCATCCTCATCCGCGTGTGAGGTTTCTGCCTCTGAAGGGGGCTCTGCTGCGGAAAAGCCCCCTCCTTGGTCTTCCCGGTCCAGCATGCAGGGCGAGGCGAGGCAGGCTGAGCTGAAGAAGCTGGCAGGGATTCTCCTCCTCCTGGCGCACTCTACCTCAAGGCTGGCCAGGGCGGGAGGCTTATGAGGGGTCCGATGAGGCCCAGCGGCCGGCACGGGAAGTCCGACGAGGCCGAAGCGCAGGCGGAAGCCGCAGCCCAGCCGCCGCGCCATCCCGAGGAAGGCGAGAGGTCGTCGCTAAGGGGCAAAGGGCAAAGGTCGCGCCGCCGCGGGAGAAGAGCGCCGAGCCGAGTGACGCCAGTGAAGGGGGGCGCGGGGGCACGTGACCACTCAGGATGGGCAGCCATGCTTGATGGAGGGCGGCTGTTTGCCTGCGGGCTCTTCCGGGACGGAGTCCGGAGAGGCCGCTCTGCTGGGCTTTTGCAGCTGGCCAGAACCGTGTCGGGAAGGGCCGGGAGGAGAGGAGAGGAGAGGAGAGGAGAGGGAGGGGAGGGGGGAGGAGAGGGAGGGGGGAGGAGAGGAGGGGGAGGAGAGGGAGGGGGGAGGAGACGGAGAGGAGAGGAGAGGGAGGGGGGAGGAGAGGGAGGGGGGAGGAGACGGAGGGGAGAGGGAGGGGAGGGGGGAGGAGACGGAGGGGGGGAGGAGACGGGGGGGGAGAGGAGACCTGAGGGAGAGGGAGAGTGAGAGGATGAGACAGGAGGAGAGGAGAGGAGGAGAGGAGAGGAGGGAGGAGACGGAGGGAGGAGACGGAGGAGGAGACCGAGAGGAGAGAGTGGCACGAGAGGGAGGACCGAGACGAGACGAGACGAGACGGGAGAGACGACACGAGACACGAGGAGGAGACGGAGGAGGACCGACCAGAATAGGACACATCTGGATGGACAGACGGATGGAGCCGAGCCCAGGCCGGAGACCACAGACCGAACACGAAAAGAAAGAAGCCCCGGAAGGAATGGATGAATGGAGCGGAAAAGGTGGATGACGGAGGCTGAGCCCCGTGAGAAAGGTGGGCTGCATGTTGAACGGAATGGAGGCTGAGGGCAGAGCACACGGAGACAGAGGAGAGGCACTGAGGACACAGGACCGGTACACAGGGACAAATGGCACCAACCCAAGGAACAAGCACAGCAGCCGACACGCAGAGGTAGCCCTCACTGCATGGACAAAGCCACAACCCAGGACACCGACCACAGCCCCACACGCCACAGCATGGAGGCACACACAAAGGTGGCCCCAGCAGATAAACGACCAGGACCGACCACACGCCCCAGCCCCAGGCCACAGACAGCCATGGACTCAGGACCAGCAACTGGCAGCACGGTCTCCAGCCCCATGGCCCTACAGACAGCCCACATGGACCAGACCCCACAGAGCCCCAGCCCCATGGCCCTACAGACCATGGACCTATCAGCAACTGCAGGCAGAGCACGGCCCCAGCCCAGTGGCCCTACAGATGGACTCCAGGATCCGACAACCAGCCCCAACCCAGGCCCCACAGACAGCCCAGGACCAACCGGTGGTGAGCACGAAGCCCCATGCCCCACAGACAGCCCATGGACCAGGACCAGACCCCATTGCACAGACAGCCCAGACCAGGATTCCACAGCAACCGGTGAGCCGCATGGCCCATAGACAAACGACATGGACCAGGACCCGACCAGCACGACCCCAGCCGCCAGGACCATGGACCAGACCAACTGCAGCACGCCAGCCACAGACAAACATGGACCAGACCAACTGGTAGTCCACGAACATGGAGAGCCACAGTGGCCGGATGGTGGAATGGAGCCAAATGGAGAAAGGACCCCAGGGTGGATAACGGAAGGAGCCGGATGAGCACAGGAGCGGCCACAGCCAAACAGGAGGACTGGAAACCAGAAGCAGTGGCCTGTGGAACAGCCCGACCCAGCAGGCACAGTGGGGTGGAAGGAAGATGGAGAAGCACACACGCACACAGCAGGAACACAGGAGACATGCGACCACACCACCCCTTTGCATACACCACCCTCCCCACACCTTTGTTTGCATGGCACCCCTCCCCTCCCACCACTAGGGTGGATGTGCCATGTCCAGTTGAAGGCTCAAGGAGAAAGGACATTCCACAGAGATAGATGCCAAATTTTTTTTATTAAAAAGGTTGTTCCTCAATTAACATCTGCAACATTCTGTACCCATTAAAGTTCCCAACACTTTTCAAAGGCAACCCTGCGTAAAGTATATTGGATTGCAGTGCCTTTTCCTGCCACTTCTGGATAATTTACAGAATAATTTCTCAGTTTGGTGTTCTATATACAAATATACAGCCTACTAACTGGAAAGCAGTAACACATAATTCATCGTGTTCTCAACATGTATAATCAACTACAGTAATCACAGTAAAGTCATACTGGTCCCAGTTCCTATGGATTATTATTGTGTATATTTCTGCGTGGGGTGATTCTATCATACACTTAGGACAACATCTTTCTCCTCCTCTCCAGGGTTTCAAAATCCTGCCATTACCAACATGTACTAACGTACATTCACTTCTGGTGTGCTGGCTTTCCAGATGCAGGGTGGGAATGCTGGTTGTTTTTGAACACAGGAGAGCTGTCCAAAACAGAATTCTAGGGTTGCCAAGCTCCTGGAATTGCAGCTGGTCTCCCGGTTACAGAGATCAGTTCTCCTGGATAAAATGGCTGCTTTGGAGGGTGGACGCTCTGGCCCAGGGGTCTGCCACCTGCGGCTCTCCAGATGTTCATGGACTACCATTCCCATCAGCCCCTGCCACCATGGCTAGGTAGTCCATGAACATCTGGAGAGCCGCAGGTTGCGGACCCCTGCTCTGGCCAAATACACCTCTGAGGCCCCTCCCCTTGCTAAATCCCACCGTTTCCAGTCTCCGCCCCCAAATCCCGAAGAATTTCCCAAGCTGGAGCTGGCAATCTTGCTTCCATGCATTCTGACAGATCTACTTCTGCCTTCAACAAAATGGCATGATCTATGGTTCAGAGGCTGCAGATAAGTCCAGGAAGAGCAACAAAGAGGCATGGTGTATACTTGTCAACTAAAGCTAGCAGAGCTGTCTCTTGTTCCATAGCCCTGCCCAAAGCTGCCAGACTGAAAATGGGCTACAGCAGATGAATTATCCAATAGGTGGTTCTCTCAATATATAAGGAAATGAAGATACATTATGTACTTAGAGCAGGGGTCGGGAACCCGCGGCTCGCGAGCCGCATGCGACTCTTCCGCCGCTGTTCTGCGGCTCCTTGAGCTGAGCCGGGATTCTTCGCTCACTTCCTGCAAGGAGCAGGGCGGGCGCCACTCGGGCGGCCACGCCAGGCCGAGCTGCACATCTCTTTCTGCCTGCCCTGCTCCCTTGCAGGGCGGGCGCTGACGCCCTCGGGCGGCCGGCCAGGCCGGGACGCTAGGAGGCCTCGCTCAGCTCTGCTTCCTGCAGGGCGGGCGCCCACTTGCCTGGGGATCTTCACCCCTGCAAGGAGCAGGGCGGCTTCACTCGCCTCAAGGCCGGCCAGGTCAACCACTGAGCTCCATCTACTGCCCTGCAGCCGGGTGGGTGGGGCGGAGTTTGGCGGTGGGGCTGTGAGCGAAAGCAAGTGGGCGGGGGAGCAGGAGCCAAATGGCTCTTTGAGGGGAAAAGGTTCCCGACCCCTGACTTAGAGGGTATAAGAGTATTGGAATGAATTGTGGGTGGGGGTGAGGATTAGATTATATGCAAATGGATACATGGGGAAATAAGTAATAAATTGAATTATTTGGGGGAAAGACTGGAAAAAAAGAAGGGATGAAAAATTATAATAGTCATGGCCAACATAGGTTCTGAGAGACCCAGATCTGAATTTTCACTCTGTCCTAGAAACTCACTAGGTTACCTTGGGCAAGGTATCTCAGCCTAGTTTCTCCGATAAAAGGAGCTTTGACTCAGAAGCATATAATTTGAAAATCTGGATGGTCTCTGAAGCAGTACTGAACTTGAATCTAGCTCATCAACCTCATAGGGTCATTGTTAGGGTCATTGCTAGAGGACAGATGAATGATGATGTGAGCAACTTTGGGTCACCACTGGTGAGAAAAGCAGGGTATTAATATCGAAATAAAGAATTTTATTTGCTTGTCACTTATATTTGATTACTTCTCTGTCTTGTTTCCTTCTGTTCCTTCTTACGTTTTATTGTTGAGTCCATAAGTAGGTAATGAAGTTCAAACAGTACTGCCATTCTGTTTGGTAAAGCTAGATCGATCCAATCTGTTTTTTCCTTGTAATTACATCTATGATGAAGAATGCTATAACGAAACGGCTTTATAGGGAGCCACGTCACGGGACATATTTTGTTTGTTTAAGGCACCAGCCACTAGAGGGCACTCTGAAGTCACTCTTACTACTTCTCCCTGCAGTTTGCCGGCCTTGCCCCCCCCCCCCCTTCTAGCCTTGAAGTCCACTGGTTGGAGCTTGTGCTCAAATAGCCAGCCAAGAAGGAAATTCCATGCTGTGGGACAGCTTTTGCCTTGCAGTTGCTCCATAGCAGCTCCCTAAGAGACTGATTAGATTTACAATGGAGAGATGTAAGGCGTGGTGTCCCCCAAGGATCCGTATTGGGACCAGTGCTCTTTAACTTATTGAGTGCAGAGAAGGGCAACGAGGATGATTGAAGGATTGGAGCACCTTCCTTATGAGGAGAGGCTGCAGCGTTTGGGACTCTTTAGTTTGGAGAGGAGACGTCTGAGGGGGGATATGATTGAAGTCTATAAAATTATGCATGGGGTAGAAAATGTTGACAGAGAGAAATTTTCTCTTCTCACAATACTAGAACCAGGGGCATTCATTGAAAATGCTGGGGGAAGAATTAGGGACTAATAAAAGGAAACACTTCTCTCACCTAACATGTGATTGGTGTTTGGAATATGCTGCCCAGGAGGTGGTGATGGCCACTAACCTGGATAGCTTTTAAAAGGGCTTGGACAGATTTATGGAGGAGAAGTCGATCTCCGGCTACCAGTCTTGATCCTCCTTGATCTCAGATTGCAAATGCCTTAGCAGACCAGGTGCTCAGGAGCAGCAGCAGCAGAAGGCCATTGCTTTCACATCCTGCATGTGAGCTCCCAAAGGCACCTGGTGGGCCACTGCGAGTAGCAGAGTGCTGGACTAGATGGACTCTGGTCTGATCCAGCTGGCTTGTTCTTATGTTCTTATGTTCTTAGGTTTAGAGTCAGGTCCAGCATTCGGTTTCCAACAAAAGACACCTCTGGGAAATCTGAACAGGGCCTGAAGGCAAAGCCTGTCCCCCATCATTTCTCACCTGCAACTGGTTTTCTGAGAGTCTACCTCTGAACAAACACGTAGGTTCCATTTTGCAGTCTTGGCAATTGGTCACCAATGGGTCTACCCTGCATGAGTTTTGTCCAGTCGTTTTTCAAAACCACATAGGGGCTAAACTGGATGATACGCTTCTCCTCAAGTCAGGTCAGTGTTTTCTCAGCTTGGAACTTTTAAGAACAAGACGTGCAGTGGAGGCACCCAACTGCTGAAGTGTTCTGGAGAGGGGATTTGGCAGTCCCACCTGTGTAATTTTCCTATAATCTTAATTCCCAGGCAGGGCCATGTGGGAGAAGATGGTCCTTCATATAACCTGGTCTGAAGCCATGTAGGGCTTTAAAGGATAAAGACCATAAAGGTCCCTGGACACTCCATTTGAAGAAAATTTTTGCTTCAGGCTAACCTTGAAACCTGTTTTCTATTGCAACAAGTCAAGCCCTGAAATATTTTAAAAGGATAATCGCACCTTTTACACACATACACATACACCATGTGCCGTTGCCTAAACAAAGAACGCCTGTTTCTTGCCAAGGGTTGCTTTTTGGTAGTAAGTGACTTTAAGCATAGAGTGAGAAATATGTACACATTTGTATACACTGCAGAGAGAACCACACATGCCAAAGTATAGAATGCGTGTTGTTAGACTTTTCTCATTAACGATCTTAGCCTTTGTTGCCAGCTTGCATCTGTGGTTGGTGCATCTTCGAGCGATCACAGAGAAGTCTGTAACAGACTTCTCTCTGTGATGCACCTCTGAAGATGCCTGCCACAGATGCAGGCGAAACGTTAGGAACAAGATCTACCAGAACACGGCCACACAGCCCGGAAAACTCACAACTTCTCTCTGTGATAAACCTCTGAAGATGCCAGCCACAGATGCAGGCGAAACATTAGGAACAAGATCTACCAGAACACGGCCACACAGACCGGAAAACTCACAACAACCAGTTGAATCCGGCCATGAAAGCCTCTGACAATGCATCTAGAATGTGTGTCTAAAACTTTCCTTGGGGTCAATTGATCTGATTCTTCCCACGCCATTTTGGCAACTAGAGAATCTAGGAAACCCAACAAAATGGTTCCTCACCATTCAAGAGTTACCCAAGAATGAAAGAAATGACATTGAGACCTAGCTGTCAGACTCTCGAACGTGGAAACAACAGAGACCGTAGGAAAGTCCAAAAGCAGTTTATTCCATGTGAAGAGTAACAATATATAGCAGGATGTGAGGTAGAGAGCTCAGATCCAGGATTTATATCTTTTCACACCAAATGTCCATTACAGTTTCTACTACTACAAAGCTCCAAAGAACCTGGGAACCTTTCACACCTCTTTAACGATGGGCTGGCGCCAGGAGATTGCTAACAGGAGATTGCTAGGAAGGGAAGAGGGAAACAGGAAAACAATTGCAAATTACACACAGCAAGATATCAAGATACTGACAGGCATGGTCCTGACACTAGCATGGTATCATGGTTTGAGGGAGATTCGGGCTCAAATCTCCACTGAGCCGCAATGCTCACAGGGCCAATCTTCTTCTTTTGACATAACCTACTTCAGAAGGTAATTGTTGGGAAGGAAAAATGAACAAGAGGGAGCAATATACGCCACCCTGAACTCCTTGAAGGAAGGCTGGAATAAAATAAAATGTAATCGACGAGCAGTTGAACAGTGAAGAATCTTATTGATCTTCTTAGATCCAAACATTATACGCAAGTTCAAGGAAGGCAGTTCCAAATAACTGCTGAAACCAGGATTTTACTTTTATCTCCTCTAAAGGCTGCAGTGTGATTGACTACTGTTTGATCTCTCCACACCTGCACTCCAAGGTGCACTCTTTTCGAATTGGGGATTTTTTGTTGGGTGACCATCTCTCTCTCCATCTTGTCCTATCGCAGAATCAGGAGGGTTGTGGAGAGAAAGAGTATTTATCCAATGAGTATTTATCCCGGTTGGCTTGGTCTCCCAAGCTGGCAACTGTGCTTGAAGACCTGCTTGGCTCCCTCAGTCTATTCAGACTTGTCACCAATGCTGATTCCCTGATTGAGATGATTACCAACTTTGAACAACTAATCGAGTATGTAGTCAATTCCTTACTAAAACATGCTATGAGGAAATCTAAGTCATGCGGTCATAAGGCCTCCTGGTTTGACAAAGAATGCAAGGAATTCAATATAAATATTCGCCATCTGTATCGATGTTACAAGAACTCCCGATCTCCCATGATTTGGAATCAGATTTCCCAATGTGAAATCGATCTCCACCAGTAAATGGCCACGAAACAGCTTGAATGTGCCAAATTACAGTGGGAGCATTTACAGTCTGCCGTTATTTCCAATAATACCAAAAAAAATTCTGGCCCGTGGTCAATAATCTGGACCATAAAAGATCTCCCATTTCTAGCTGTATCTCCCCCGATGTTTGGTATCAACATTTCTGCCAACTTTTCCAGGAAGATAAGAAGTACAATGCAAGCCTCACCCCAGCTAATATCTGTTCCCCGGAATGGCCTCCAATATTCCCTTATGAAGTGGCGGAACTAATAGAACTAATAGGAACTAATAGAAGGATTAGACTATTGTAACTCGCTCTACGCGGGCCTTCCCTTGCGTTTGATCCGGAAATTGAAACTGGTCCAACACGCGGCGGCCCGGCTGCTCACAGGAGGCGCCTTTCGAGAACATATTTACCCTGTGTTGCGCCATTTGCATTGGTTACCGGTTGAATTCCGAATCATCTTCAAGGTGTGGGTGCTGACCTTTAAAAGGCCTTACTGCCTGGGGACCCTTGTACCTTCGGACCGGGTGATTACCCCATATGTTCCGAGTCACTCTCTGCGCTCAGCAGAGGCCAATTTACTGGAGATCCCTGGCCCTCAATGATGCGGCTGGCCTCCACTCGGGCCAGGGCCTTTACGGCTCTGGCCCCTGCCTGGTGGAACACTCTACCACCAGCTGTCTGGGCCCTGCGGCACCTTGAGAGTTCCGTAGGGCCTGCAAGTCCAAATTGTTCCACCGGGCCTTCGGAGAGACCAGCCGCTGAGGGTGCCCTGCTTTCATCCTCCCCCCTGCTGTATAGGGTCCCTAACATCATCGGGACCCATCATTCTTCTTGGGAGGGTTGCATATGGGTTCGTGGGATACTGTTTTAGAATGTAAATTTTAAACTTTTATATGTTTATGTTTATATATGCTTTTATATTGTTCACCGCCCTGAGCCCTTTGGGGATAGGGCGGTATACTAAATCAAATAATAAATAAATAAATAAATAAATTAAAGTGGGGGGAAGCCCCTGGGCCAGACATCATCACCCCTGGGGTCCTGAAGTCGCATGTTGATTGGTGGGCCCCTCTCTTAGCCACCGTGTTTACACAAATTAACAACTCTGGTGTAATCCCCAAATCCTGGTTATCTGCGATTGTGGTACCCATCTATAAAGAGGGAGTTATTTCTGTTTACAACATCAGCCTGTTATCAGTAATTGGGAAGATTTATGCGATGTTCCTTTTACAGAAACTCCAGAAATGGGCCCTACAAACACGGACGATAGGGTTTGAACAAATTGGTTTCATTAAAGGGAAATCGCCACTTGATCATGCGATAGATCTAGCCCACCTAGCATCCAAATATGCTAGCAGGCCACCTAGTAAACTCTATGCTGCCTTCATTGATTTGAAGGCAGCTTTCGATACAGTTCCCAGAGAACTTCTCTGGGCCAAGCTCGCCGCCTTCGGGATTGAGGACAGGCTTCTCTTCCTAACAAGGCAAATTTACTGGGGCACTAGCTGCCGTATTAAATGATCTCAGGAAGGTCTTCTTACTGACCCCATTAAGGCTACCGAAGGAGTTAAACAGGGATGTGTGTCGGGCCCCACTCTTTTTAATCTTTATTTGTGTGACCTTGTGTGACCAGCTTTCATGCTCCCAAGCTCCCAGCACAGCATAGGATGAAGTAATGCAGATCAATGTTTTTATTCCCAATGGCTGATGTCTTCAGAAGCAGGGAGGAGATACAACTTCCATTTCAGTGGTATACCTAAGGACACTCCTTTTCTCTCTTTCATAGCAGTGGTTGGCTGCTATTCGGTCTTCTGAGGAAACATGAAATGCTGAACTTTGGGACAATATTATGGTGAGGACAGAACCTGCCCTCTAACCCCAGAGTTGGAAGATTAGGTTGGACTTGATGGCCCTTGTGGTCTCTTCCAACTGCCAGGTGTAATTAGCAAATAAGGTGCCTGGTCTACAGATTGCCATAGATGCCTTGGCTAGATAGGTTTGCTCCAGTGGGTGTTTTGTTCCTGAGGTCTTGCGTGTTCAGCCTTTTCTTATCAGAAATGAAACACGGAAGCTAGGAGAGACTCATGAGAGTCTTCAGGTCACTTGGCCGATGAACTCAGTCTTCCAAGTGCTTATGAATCACCAATCATCGTTGATACACTTTAAATGAGGCCATTAATCTTCCTGATGGGATTTATCAGGGCTGACACGTACCTGTAGTGGAAAATGTGAAGGGCTGCCAGTTTTGATGCTTATGTGTAGAAGGAGGGAATCAGTCCAGTCCATTGCCGGGGTCAGAATATGTTCTACATTAATCTTCAGAATGTTACAATAATTGATTTTCACCAACAGCTCTTAAACTTCCCGTACTCCTATCAATTAATACCTGTCCAGAATAACCCCACAGTGTCCAAGTCCAGAACAGCCGTTGGCAACAGCAAAAAAAATCTGGGATCAAAGTTTCTTGCAGCCAATTAATCCTCCATTAATTATTGGAGAGTCAGTTATATAGGTTTTCTTAGGACAGCTATAACTGGTATGATTGTGTATTTGCCTTTTAAAAAAAGCAAAGGTGTAATTGTTTTCTCCAATAAACCATTACCCAACTGAGAAAGGCAACTCTGAAGAGTTCTTATCAGTTGAGACACTTGCTATATAGCAAGGGAGGAGTGGAAGTTTTGTTTCTTTAAGGTATCTGGGATGTAAGAGGCAAGTTAACAGCGCTTCCACAAGATGCCAAAAACAACCCACCAAAAGCCAGAACTGAGTAAGTATTGTTAATTATGATTTGAGTTGCATACGGCAAAGAGCCACTCAATGTGAAATGGGATTTCTGTTGAACAGCCTGTATGTTTTGGGCTGCTTTCCCCTATCGTCTAGTTCAGTGATGGTGAACCTTTTCGAGATCGAGTGCCCAAACTGCAACCCAAAACCCACTTATTTATCACAAAGTGCCAACACAGCAATTTAACCTGAATACTGAGGTTTTAGTGTAGAAAAAACGGTTGGCTCCAAGGCACGCATTACTTGGGAGTAAGCTTGGTGGTAGTTGGTGGCTTTGCTTTGAAGCAATCGTGCAATGCTTTGAATGGATGAATCACAACCCTAGGAGGGTTTAGAAGCAAGCCCCATTGCCAGCAACTGAGCTTACTTCCAGGTAAAGGATTGTGCTTTAGTTCTTCCCATGAAAATCAGTGGGGTTTAACAGCACTTAACAGGGTTATCTACATGTTGTGCCCAGCGGCCCAGGCCAGCCAAGCTGTGTATGTGTGTGTGTGTGTGGGGGGGGTGATTTTCTGCACCCCCACATGACGAACTCTGTGCATGCATGCCCACAGAGAGGGCTCTGAGTGCCACCTCTGGCACCCGTGCCATAGGTTCGCCACCACTGATCTAGTTTGACATGACGGCTATGTGGAGTGATCCTAGGCATGTCTATGCAGATTAACACCCAGGGATTCGCTCCCACGTCAGAACGCATAGGACGGCCGCCTTAGAAGCCACCCTAAGCAGATCTACTCTTGATTCTAGTAGCTCTATTCCAGAGATGGCGAACCTATGGCACGGGTGCCAGAGGTGGCACTCAGAGCCCTCTCTGTGGGCACGCACAGAGTTCATCATGTGGGGGGAAAGCAGTGTAGGTAACCCTGTTAACCACTGTTAAACCCCACTGATTTTCATGCAAAGAACTAAAGCATGATCCTTTACCTGGGAGTAAGCTGACAACGTGCTGGCAATGTGGCTTGCCTCTGAGTAAACCCTCCTAGGGTCATAATTCACCCGTTCGAAGAGTTGCATGGTTGCTTCAAAGCAAAGCCAACAACTACCACCAAGCTTACTCCCGAGTAACACACGCCTTAGAGCCAACCATTTTTCTTAACTAAAACCTCAATATTCAGGTTCAATTGCCGCGTTGGCACTTTGCGATAAATAAGTGGGTTTTGGGTTGCAGTTTGGGCACTCGGTCTCAAAAAGGTTCGCCATCACTGCTCTATTCAATCGGGTTTAGTCCTGAGATCATGTTCTTAAGATTACACTGCAAGTCTGTTGGGGTTGTTTGTTGGGCAGGTTAGCTTTTTTGGGATCCCACCACTGCTCATAAGTGCCATTAAGTGGCGACAAACCTATGGCACCCCTCATTAGGAAGAGGCAGGAGCCGAACAGAGATGGTTTGCCATTTCCTTCCAGCGTTGGGTAGAGGTTAACAGCAGTAACCTCTAAATCTGGAGTACCGGGTTCAGTTCCCAACTCTTCTATATGAACGGAGGACTCTACTGGTGAACTGGATTTGTTTCCCTGTTCCTACACATGAAGACAGGTTTGGCAGGTTAGCTCTGGCTTGCATGTGCTTGTTTGACTGACAGATGGTGCAACCATCCGATGAAGGGCTTGAGTTTAAGGAGATTGGTTGGTTATATGGGGCAAAGCAGAACCAGGTCCCTCGATCTTAAGTACTGATATCACAACGGAAGTTTTAGCAGAGAGTTTTCTTTTGCCAGTTTAACAAGGTGTACCCGTGGAAGTTTCCTTGTACGTAAGAGTTAAACACAACAGCTTTCCTCCGGGTTTCTTTGCCTCTAGTACTTCCTGCGTGTGAGCCTTTGCTTCGGACCCCACTGTTCAAAGAAACAGCAATCTGAAAAAGACACAAAAGTAGTCTACATAAAAAAGACACAAAAGTAGTCTACAGCTCATCTCATACTTCATTTTATTTTTGGAATAGGAGAAATTGCCATTTTAAATCGGAACTCTTTAAAAGTTTTAACTTTAAAATGGAAAAAAAATCCTGAATTGTTTTCTAGATTTTATTTATTTATGGCCAATCTTCCTTGTTGAGGTTCTAGGCAAATTACATACGATAAAACAGCACAATTGGGCAATATTTTAACAACAACAAGAAGCCTTTATTGGCATACAAAACAGGACAAAATTCCAAAGTAAAACAAGATTAAAAAACAGTTAAAATTACTAATTTCCAATTAAAATTACTAATTTCCAACCTCCTTCCAAGGAGGTTGGGTATCTTGTAACACTCTTACCACTGAAAACATTGCAAGAAAATGGAATTCATGTATTTCACGCATATTTTATCATATTTAGGGCACACAAAGAGAGAATGGTCCAGTGTTTCAACCGTAACCAGATCACAAGAACAAACCCTTTTAGAACGTTCTATATTCTTAAATCTTCCCTCCAGAAGAGCTGATGGCAACACATTACATCTTGCAGTAGCCAAAGCTCTCCTCTGGGTGGGATACAATTGGGCAATATAAAACAACCAAGAAACAATGCAATAGGACTAGGATTACTGAATTAGAGAACAATCTGAACCATCAACTGTAACTATGCACAATGCAGAAACTGAGGCTACAAAGGTATAAGGCAATGCAGAAAAAGCAAGACAATAGTTAAGAACATAAGAACATAAGAACAAGCCAGCTGGATCAGACCAAAGTCCAGCTCTCTGCTACTCGCAGTGGCCCACCAGGTGCCTTTGGGAGCTCACATGTAGGATGTGAACGCAATGGCCTTCTGCGGCTGTTGCTCCCGATCATCTGGTCTGCTAAGGCATTTGCAATCTCAAAGTTGCTGCAGTAGGCTATATTCTTGGTGAAAAAGGTATCTGGGGGTAATTTATTTACTTGGTAAACAAAGTAAATACATTTCAATGGGACTTCTTAAATAATGTGGTTGCATCGAGAAGTTGAGGAATCTCCCGGGGTAAGATTTGGCAAGTTTCACTATAAAATGGGGGAGAGCAGGGTATGAAATAAATAAATAATCTGCAGTGCCACCCTAAGCAGAGTCCCACCCTTTTAGATCTGTAAAAGTCAAGGAATTTAGAAGGGCACAACTTTACACTAAAGGCCACTCCTTTTTTTGTGCTATGTGTGTATCTGTCTCAGATATAACACTGGACATGGTATAAAGATATAATTGAAAAAGGGATGCTGGTAAGAGAACCCCTCTCTTGGCTTACCTCCCTGCCAGTCAATTTTCTCCCCTCTTGACTGCAGTAGCAGAAGTAAGCTGCAAACAAGGACAGATGTGAAAAAACACCGTTGCCTCTGTTGCATCTTGCTTGGCTCTTAGGCAACGGGTGTTCTTGTGAACTGGACCGGATGCTTCTCTCAGTTCTTTTTTGCTCTGCAGTCTCTAAATTTCTGTGATTCCACGTGACAGTCCCAGTACAGATTCTTGAGGGACTCTGCTGTTTCATTTTGTTATCAAAAGTGTCCATTTCTGCTTCCTGTTCTTTAACCAGTCATTAACCTAGAAAGGATTTATCTTCCCTAGGTTTCTGAGTTTTGGAGAGGGACTTTGCCATCACAAATATATATCTGCTGGAGCTCTTCTGTCACCCTGTTTGACACTCTCAAAGTATTCTAAAAGGTTGGTTAAGGCAAGACATCACAAGATATCACAGTGTATTCCTAACTTTGTTATTGAAGTGAACGCCATTGATAGCCCATCATCTTTTATAGCCTGTTTATCTGTTGAAATTGAATGTTAATCTACCCTAAGTTTTCCAGCTGGAAATTCATTTTTTAAAATTTTAATAGCAATTAAACAGAAAGATATATGTATTAATGTTTCTACCTGTGGTCATCACCGCCCCCCTGGATCGCTGCAGCACCCACCAGGGGGCGGGGGCGCCCACTTTGGGAATCACTGTTGTAGACTTAACAACAGTTCCTTAATGCGAGGATCAGTATCCTTTGTAACATATCTTCGCTGCAAACTACCTTCCCTGCAAGACAGCTTGTGCACCATTGTTAATTTTTTCTCTACAATGTATAACTACATGAGGGATATTGGTCAATTCCTCACAGTCAATTAATTGCGTGATATTCACGCGGAATATCAAGGTTTCAGCAAGAACTCCCCACTGCTTAGCTGCCGATCACAGATTCATCCCGGTTCTGGCGCACGCTCTCCCCCTTATCCTGGGTTTTTTCTGAGCCTGCATGGAAGTGCCCCTTTTCTCCCAATCACACTTTGAAGCTGGATCAGTGGGGAGAAACAGGGGAAAAACGTGACTTATTGTTCCCGCCCTTCGAACCTTCCAGCCAATCAGAGCACTGGGCATGGCTATGTAGAAACATAAATAAGAAACTACGGTACAATGATTTTAATAAATTGTTTATGTGTGACTCCGTTCAAACGTAAAAACAAGAAGAATAACATGAATGTTCAATCAGGGGCGGAGTAGTGTTCCCGCTCCAGCACAATAGCCAATCAGAAGGCGGGGAAATTCTGCCTACGCATCTACGTAGTGACATAGCTGTGTGAATATTTTTTTTAAAAAAAGATTCCCACCCCAACACAACACAACAGCCAATCAGGACAAGGAAGAACAGAGCTGCTGAGCAGATTGTGTGTTCATGGGGAGTACTGCATTGCTTGAAACCGTGATAGACATCGAGGTCTTCGCTAGACACACGCTGCAGTGGGGAGGGTAAAGGTTCTGTTTCTTTTGAAATCTGGATGTATCTGCCTTTCATTTCTCAGTGGGGATTCGCCCATTGTTGTGGTTACCTATATGTTTCTGGGACTACTCAAAATGCTGATACTTACCTTTAGTAGGGTGGTCCACTTTAGGTTGGGGTATGCCTGGCAGGATATTGGAAAGGGCAGGATTTGACGAATGAAGAGACCTCAGCCGAGTATAATGTCCTGCCTCCAAAGTATTTCCAGGGGAGTTGATTTCTATTGTCTGGAGATTCACTGTCATTTGAAGGAATCTCCAGGTCCGACCTGCAGGTTGGCAGCCATACATGGGGGGGGGGTATGATGTGTCCTCTTTCCTTCATTTCTATCCACACTTTCTATGATCTGACATGGAAGGTCCAGGCTAGCCCAATCTTGTCAGATCTCAGAAGGTAAGCAGGGCTGGCCCTGGTTAGCACTTGAGTGGGAGGTCATCAAGGAAGTCAAAGGTTATTACACTGAGACAGGCAATGGAAAGCCAATGCTGTTCGTCTCTTGCCCGGAAAACTTTACAGGATCACCATAAGTCGGCTGTGACTTGACATCACTTTCTACCACCAAACTGTCTACAGGATGACAACAAATCTCAACAACCCTTACATACCGATTGCAGATCTAGAATATGCTTTGTGCTTTGCTACAATATTTTGGCATTCCGTGGCAAATGGTGTGATCCAGCTCTTTGACTCGATTCTCAATGGAGGAGTCAAAGAGTTGGATCCCACCAGTTTTTCCACCCTCTCTGCAGTCTCCTCTTTATGTGCATTTTGTCTTCGTGGCTTCCATGATTCCCAGCTTAACCTGTTCAGTGATCCCAAGAAGTCACTTTCTTAGCAGTGGAAAAGCTGGTGGTCTCCATCACAAACACTTCCTTGAATTTGGGTTGCCAATTCCTGCTGCCAATTTCCTGGAGATTTGGAGGAAAGAATGCTGGGGAGGAAGGAGAAATGTGGTGCCATAGTCTGGAGATCAGTTATAGCTCCAGAAAAAATCCAGGCCCCACCTTAAAGTTGGTAGCCCTATTAATGGTGGAAGTTTGAAAGCCAGTAATCTACTCCACTTAGAAATTTGTATGCTGAACATTCTTACATAAGCAAGAATTAACTCCCCAGCCAGGTTCCACCAGCATGTTACAGAAAACTGCTCTACAGAGTATGGATTAGGCTTTCCCCATATAGAGCAGCTTCAGAGAGCTGATCTGCCATGAACACAGAGTTATTTGGCATTCTTGTTTGTCTGAAATGTCAAACACTGCTGGTGATGGTATATCCTGGAATAGCTACTGGAATATTGTCCTGAATTCTGGAGTGGTTCCCTCACTTTAAAAGGGGGGAAAAAGATGCAAAGAGCTGTAAAAACAATAATACTCGTTTTGTTTTACTAACTGATCAGAACTGATGTATGTGGTGTCTCAGCAATCCTTACAACAGCCATACAAGGTAAGTTAGATGATTGGGACTGGATAGGATGAAGTTGCTTCCTGGCTCACAATTCAAGCTTTTTAGCAAGATATCACACCAACTCTCAAAAACCAGTTGAGGAATACATGGATTAAATATGGTTGTGGCATTCACCGGAAAAGAACATTGAATCCTTTTGCTCAAGAACCAATGCAGCCTGTTCATAAATATTTGTCCTTGTCATGGAATTCTGAGGGCTAAAATTCAGCTTGTTCCATGCCAGTTCTCATAGCTACCGTGTTTCCCCGAAAATAAGACAGTGTCTTATATTATTTTTTGCTTCCAAAGATGTGCTATGTCTTATTTTCAGGGGATGTCTTATTGTTCTGTTCGGTGGGCATGCTTCCAAACAAAAACTTTGCTACGTCTTACTTTCAGGGGATGCCTTATATTTAGCACTTCAACAAAACCTCTGTCTTATTTTCAGGGGATGTCTTATTTTTGGGGAAACAGGGTATTTGTTAATGCCTGAGGTTCAGTCTGGAATGATGCAAGATCTTTTTTAAAAAACTGATCCACATTTTTGTGTGATCAAGCACCAAAATCTAGCACAAAAATTCCAGAAGGATGGCTATGTCAGTCTGTTGCTGCAAAAACCGAGAAGCTCTGGGGTTCCTTAAAGACAATGCTTTTAGTCTAGAAAAACTTTTGTGGACTATACTGTTCTGTCTTGGCAGTGCCACCAAGCAGGGACAGATCTTCCGGTTCAACCACGGCTGCCAACGCAGGTCCTTAACGAGATCTTCTAGTCAAGTCAAGTCAAGTATTTATTGTTTGAGCCATTGGCTATAACAATACAGAAATACATGCAGTTAAAACAGTAACTTAGTTAAAACAATAATTTAAATTAAAACAATAATTTAGTTTTACATTAAAATATAAATTATTAGTGTTCGCAATCTCTAAATTAAAATGCCCCATCAAATACGCCAGATGTTTTTGCAGCTTCTTCAGCTCGTCTAAGTTAATCTCCAGTACTTTAGAACAGCAGTTCAAACAGTGCTTTAAATACTTTGCTCATAGTTTCCTAGCTGCCAGGGCAAAGAGAGCCATCTTATAAGAAACATAGGAATTCATATCAGATAATAAGAAAATCAGTTTCTCATCATCAGACAAAAAAGCTGTCCTAGGTAGTATTGGCTCAAGAGATCTTCTAAAGATGTTGCTCAGGGCAAGCATTGAGCTGTGCCCCCCCAACCCCCTCAAATTGATGAAGCGTTTGGGGTCGGGGTGGACCTGGAGCCAGCCTTGAACAGAGTCCCCGTCCCTGAGCTCCACATAGAGTTTGGGGTCAAAGGCACAGTTCAACAGTGGGGGGCAGGACTGGTGAAGAGGCTCTGGGTCCCCCCCCCCCACTAAGCAGTGCACGGGGCTGCCCGCAAGCTCCTATGCCAGTGGTGGCGAACCTATGGCACGGGTGCCAGAGGTGGCACTCAGAGCCCTTTCTGTGGGCACGCACAAACAGAGTGCCCCCCACACACACATCTAGGCTGGCCTGGGCCACTGGGCTCGATTATTAGCATTAAACCTAAGACCTAGTTTTGGGGAAGCAGGGTAGGTAACCCTGTTAAACACTGTTAAACCCCACTGATTTTCATGCGAAGAACTAAAGCACGATCCTTTACCTGGGAGTAAGCTCGGTTGCTGGCAATGGGGCTTGCTTCTGAGTAAACCCTCCTATGGTCGTGATTCACCCATTGGAAGAATTGCATGGTTGCTTCAAAGCAAAGCCACCGACTACCACTAAGCTTACTCCTGAGTAATGCATGCCTCGGAACCAACCGTTTTTTCTAAACTAACACCTCAGTATTCAGGTTAAATTGCCATGTTGGCACTTTGTGATAAATAAGTGGGTCTTGGGTTGCAATTTGGGCACTCGGTCTCGAAAAGGTTCGCCATCACTGTCCTATGCAATCTAGGGCAAGGCTATGCACGTGGGAGCACCAACTCTTGGAATTGGTGGCAGAGGGTTGTGTGCAAACCCTGTTACTGCAAACCCTGCAACCACCCCTACTTCCGCTGGACTAGATGGACCATTGGCATTAATCACCGTGACTTTCAGCGGCTTCCCACCATTGCACACCTTCTGATTCCCCCCCCCCCCCCCTATGAATTAAATGAATACTCGGATTCATCCCGCTGGGCCCGGGAGATGTTATGGACTACAATTCCCATCAGCCCTTGCCAGCACAACCAATTGGCCATGCTGGCGGGGGCTGATGGGAATTGTAGTCCATAACATCCGGCGTGCCAAAGGTTCGCCACCAGGGCGCTGGGGGGGGGGGGAAAGGAGGGAGCCAAAACGAGGCGCTCCGGAAGTCCGAAATGTGGGAGGAGCAACGTGGCGACTCCGCCGGCTGTCCTTTGTCCTTTCCCGCCGTTCCAGCAGGGGGCGCGCCGATCCCATTTCGGAGCCACTCTCTCTCCCATCGTCTATGGTCGCTTAGCGGGCCAATGAGGGAGGGAGGGAGGGATGGCGGGGCGGGGCTGAGCGAGGGTCGGCTCCGAAGTTCCCAAAGGGGGTCCTCGCAATGAAGTGGAGCCGGGCGGGCGCCTCGGAGGAGGGGCGCTGCTGGGTGAGGTAAGCAGAGCGGAGGGGCCGCCCGGTTGCCCGTGCGTTACGGCGCCTCGAAGCTGCTGGGGGGGTCCATCGCTTATAAACCGCGTGTCTGTTGGAAGGAGACTGTTTCTTTCATGAGAATGAGAGACCCACGTGTCTTACGGTGTAGTGAGTGCCCTTTGTGAGGTGTAGGTTGGTTTGTGTAAAAGGGGTGTGCTTATGTACACGTCCCCTATATGTGTATAAACTATATATGTGTGTGTATATGTAACCTCAGCTTGTGGGTTCGGTGGGGCAGTCCTTGGAAGGAGTTGCAAAGAACCAAATTTAAACAAAACAGTTTACTTCTCTTTCTTTTATGTACACTGAGAGCATATGCACCGGAGACAAATTCCTTGTGTGTCCAATCACACTTGGCCAATAAAGATTCTATTCTACAAATAACATTAAACATCAACATTTAACATCTCAATTCAAGGTCCTGTTCAGGTTGCATTTCAAGTCCCTCTAGTGACAGTCTACTGATACTGCCAAGTCCAATTCTTCTTTGCAAGTGGGTTGGCTCCTGAAGATTTAAGGCAGAGGGTAGGGAATCCTGAGGTTTCCAGATTCAGCCTGGGTCTGGTTTCTCCTCATCAGTCTCCCGCCAGCATGGCCAATTGGCCATGCTGGCAGGGCTGATGGGAATTGCGTGAAGTTCCTGAACATCTGGAGAGCCTCAGGTTCCCTACCCCTGCTCCATAAGGGCTTGATGAACAGGATGCAACATGATGAAAGGTTTCCAGGAAGAACTCTCCACACCCATTACAGCCACTTTCATTAAAAGAAACCCTTAACAAGGTGTTAAGGGCTTGAGAGTAGAACTCAAGGTCCAAGTCTGGTAGCCTTGTCTTCTCCAAAGAGCTCTGCAGCCTTTCTGCTGCTCTGAGTCTCCACCCCCTTACTGGTTCAACCCATTCTGGGCATGGGGGTTACATATATACATGTGTATATATACACACACACATACATACATTCACCCACTGTGTAAATATCTCTGTGTGTGTATACACACACGTACATTCACCATATATACACACACACTGTGCATATATATGTATACATGGGTATATACTATAAATACACTATTATATATATCTGTATGCGTGTGTATATGTATATGTGTGTTCTGGATATAAGTGTGTTTATACACACATATACACACCTATCTATGGGTATAACAGTATCTGTATGTGGGTGTAACTATATGTGTCTATATATTCACACATACAAAATACATTTATACATATATGTGTTGTATGTTCATAGGTGCACAACCAGATCTCTTTCTGTTTATTGTGCATGCATGTATGTGTGTGTTTGTGCCTATGTCCTTTTATAGTGGGAGAGCCAAAGTGCACCAGAGGGAGGGGGCTAGAATAAATGAGAAACTGATCAGATAAGTGTGGTTTATTACCCTAACATACAGTTCAGAACTAACCAAGTTTATGCTGGTCCTTAATGAAAAGTATCTGCAACATTGCCCGGGGAGAGATGGTCTCATTCTGGAAGTGGCTGTATTTCTAAAAGGCCCAGCGAGAGTGTCAGTAGTCCTGCAGACTGCCCAGTTTGTCTGCAAGCCAATATGACTTAAGTTCTTCCCAAGACACGCAGGCCACCGCATTTCAAAACCACTTTCTACAACTGTTTCATGCAAGTGGATTTGCCTTCCGCTAAGCTTCAAAGAGCACTGAAAGCAGTTTGAAAGTGCATTATTCTGCATGTGCGGAATGAGCCTTAGTGTTTAAAGGAAAGTGTTCTGTCTTATTGAGGTGGGGCTTTCCAGGTGAGTCCCATACCCAGCTTTTACTTACTTATGTTCTAATTTATCTCAGCGTGTGTTCTCTCCTAAAGTCAAATGATGGTCACTTGTTCTCTTAAAGGTCATTGGGGCAACTTCATGGTGAACAAAAGTACAATTATATGTATGCATGTAAATGTGTGTGCTATTGAGTGATCTTGAAGTCTTGCCATCCTTGGTTCTGTATTCCCTGTTTGTCGCTACTGTATGTGAGTATTCTCATTTTGAACATAAAGCATGCATTAAAAAAACAGACGGAAGGAGAGTAATACTGTGCCTAACTGTATTGCAAATCTGTAGATTTTGAACGTGTTCTGGAATTATCTAGTGTTTGAATAGATGCAGGAGCTGTCATAAGCAGCTTGGGTAAGCACTTATAAAATACCCCCCAAAGGTGTTTTTTTCTTTGGGTAAAAATCCCAAACTTATCAAGGTTGGGAGTCAGCCTGATCTGAGAAACATTCTTTCTCAGTTTAAAATAAGGTGACCATTAACCTCTGCCTTTCTTATCTCCCTCTTCCTCTCTGGATCCATTCCATTATTGCCGCCTGTATTCCTGGATCTGTTAGTGCTTTCAAGATACTCCAGTCCAGGTTTTATCCTGGACAGGGGAGACAGAGGGCTCTCTGGGAAAAGGAACTAGGCAGTGATGACTGTGTATGCATGTGACTCTAGCTGCATTTACAAGCATGCTTTCTTGGACCCATGGCCAGTTGATTCCGTTGGCATTCATTTCCAGGTAGGCATGCTTTAGAAATGAAACCCGGATCCTCTCATCTGTTTATATTTTTAAGCTCCAAACAATTGAGTCTTGTTTCTGAACATTGGTATATAGGAACACAGTAGCTCAAACCTTTGCGCTATGAAGGCTTTGTGTCTTCTGAATTTCATGTGCTGGGGACAAATAAAAGGCAAGAGCAACTATGCGTATCTCTTATTTATGAGCTTGGCAGGCAGCTGTCTGATCCCGTTAGAAATAGGATGCTGGGCTTAGGCAACCTTGATGTAACCCTTATAGGTTGTCCTGTTCTTAAAACTCATAATCTCTTTGCATGGATCTGTTGTAATACCTTCTTTGTGACACTTTTTCATATAAGATTATTCTCTGTTATCTGAAAGCCCCAATTTCTCCTTGCATTGCTCTTATTTCGGGCCATTTCCTGGAATAGTAGAAATAGAATGTTTATGGAGTAGCAATTAGCTCCTGGGTAGTGTTGTGTGAACAAGTTTAAAATCCTCTCAGAAGGTATTTTTCTTGCTGACGTTGTCATTTTGCAGAGTGATCATACTTGCCAACCCAGTGGGACAGCAGTTTGAGTGGGAGCAGATACTGTTTTAGAGGAAATAGTGAGATAATTTATGGTCAGAAGTTCTTCAGATGTGCTTAGTGTAGGGTGTTTTAGTGAAATTTGGGAAACCTGGGTTCTCCACTCTGTTGTGTAAGCTAATTGAGAGATCTTGGGCCAGTCACATTCTCAGCCCAACCAACCTAACAAGGCTGTGGTAATGAGGATAAATTGGAGGAGAGGAAAATTATACTTACCTGGTAGGGGAGACACCTTGATTGCTTATTGTTGTAAGCATCTTTGTCTGCCCATTGGGCGGAAAAGCAGGGTATAAATATCTGAACTTTTGTGCCTCTGTCTCTGAAGGCTTAAAGTAGGCCTCATTCACGTCTGGGCCAAATGTACCCCTTGAAGGATTATCCGGGCTCGCCAGGTATGGCGATGGCTCCATTCCATGTGCAGTGGGGCTCATGGGAGAGGAGGAACTCAGCCCCTAATCTGTGCCACATTTCAGAGTTACATGATGGCACTCCCCCAAATCTCCATGTGATTTTCTGACCCAGAGTTGAAACTACATGTGGCAATGCCTCTGCCCGCTCTTCCTTCAAGCTACTTCCATAAGGTTTCCTCAGGTTTCTGTCTCATCTTGATTGGTATCAGCCAGGCTGGCGAATCGCTCGCTGGCTGCTAGGGAGGAAAGAGCCCAGGAAGATACTTGATCCCAAGTTGACAAATGCTCTTAATAAGTTCTGCTTTTTTTTTTTTTTTACAGGGAAGGTATTCCACAGCCTCCCCAAATATTTGGAGCCCACCCTGTACTTGACATACTTTGTCACTTTCGTTCTAAAATAGCATCTGTGGACAGAAAAGGCTGAAAGGTGAAATCAAACATTTTACGATCATTTGTGCATAGGAATTTGTTCATAGTTTTTTTTAGTCCGGCCCTCCAACAGTCTGAGGGACAGTGAACTGGCCCCCTGTTTAAAAAGTTTGGGGACCCCTGGTTTAAAGCAAGAGGAGTGCTTCTGGGTAGGCCTGCTTCTTTCGTCAGCCCCCACACATCTGAATCCTTGCGAGGCTGCTGCTGTATTGGCTAATCAAATGGCAAACACAATTCCCTGAAAGCCTTCGACAAGATATTGTTATATTATCTGAAGAGGTTGTTTGCAATAAGTGGTTGCATCCTTGCAGTAAGTTATTATTTAGACATACTTTTCTGTTTGTTACTGAGGCAGCTTAGAAAATAATGAAAATATAAAATGTTAAATGCTATTAATTAAATACCAAAATTTAAAAATCCACTCGGAGCATAAAAACAGGTAACCGAGCAACTTAAAATAACGGTGTTTAGACTAAAAGCACACTATTAAATGGCTTTTAAAGGATCATCCCCTTAATTAAAGATGTGGGTGAATGGAAATATTTGTTGATGTCTTAATAGTTGCCAGGCATTGTATCGCTGTCAGCTAGCGAGAGTCAAGAGCACCTTCACTTACCGATTGTTTTGATGATAAAACAAACTTATTGTGCTAAAACAAGCTTATTGTGCAAGATCTAAAGCAACATTTACAGCCCAATCTAAGCTACAAGCCTCTAACACTCCACAGGCTCCCCTGGTGCGGAAACTCAAAAACGCATGAAACCAAATTTTACCTTAAAATTCCACATTGGGGAGAATAGTGATACTGCTGGCAGCTCCGTTTCAGTACAGTTACAGTCCACATGGTTTCAATGCAATTACGATCCTAATGAAACTTGAAGGAACAGACACAATAATAGTGTACTCTATAACAACTACTGCAATCTCTAAACTAAAGAGGCTGTAGTTGCCAATATATCCTTCCTCCATGTAAATGATGAGGCACTCCGATAAAACTATTAAGAGCCATATGTAGCAACATCTTGTGCTTTGTGGGTATTGCTTCTATTTAATAATGCTCCTTAAGGAAAATGTCTCCACTCAACGTGATGAAAACATCTTAGAATACATCCGCTGAGCATTGAGGAATGACTTCATCAAGCTTCACAATGTTTTAGCTAATTGGCCATGCTGAGAGGCTGATGGAATAGTTCCTGAACATCTGGAGAGCCGCAGGTTCCCTACCCCTGATCTAGAAGCCAACCAGCCTCAGATCGCTAATTAGCCAACAAATGTATCTTCAGAGAAACCTTTACACTCCTAAAAGGGCTCCCGGTAGTTTCAATCAGACAGCATTCCATCAAGAAAAGCATATTGCTCCATCAAGAAAAACTGATTGATTGAAGTTACAGCAGTTATTGGAGAGTACACTTTTAACTGTTGAGTCCGTTACTTTAAGTTTCACGTGGATAGTAATTGCATTGAAACAATGTCGAAGTCAGTGTGAATTACATTGGAATAACCTTGTATTGTTTCTGGTGGTCAGATGTTATGTCCTTTTCCATGAGATATATTTCACTATGTTGTTATAAAATGATACAAATACACTTTAAGTCCTACAATATTGACTTGTTGCTTATGCAAACTATATGAAGGGTAATTTATCAGACACCACAAGTTGTTTTTCTTAGTGCATTATTTATTTGGCATTCGTCTTCAGTACTTTTCCATTTTGGTGTATTTTTTAAACCTGGATACATCCTATCTTTGGAGAAAACTCTTCCAAATTATATGGTTTTTCTGTAAGAGAAAAAGCCACTTAAGTTGGAAGAAGGTTTCAAACTTTGCCCAGTGGATACAGGGCCACTCTCTTATATTTTAATATCGTTTTTGTCTTGCAGTAATAATACTTTAGCTGATCTGCAGTGGCCTCGTTTCTCCCTAGTGGCAGGAAATTTGTGTTAGTCCTCATTCAATTGCTCTTCAAATTAAACAGTAAAAAATCAGTCGTCTCCTTGAAATGGCATTTGCCCTTGTTTGACAAAATGTTGTAATGACAAACATCGTTTCCCCTCCTACTCATTCCTTTATCTCTTGGCGTCAGGATGACTCTGTGGTCAGACTGTCACAGATAGTACAAGAATGTATGAAACTTTTTTCAGCAAGTCATTCTGCCATTTCTCAAGAAAACTTGAGATACGGTACCTAGGGGTTATCCCGTTATATTCTTACAGCTAGCAGTAAAGCCCGCTGTAGGGTAATGCAGCGGGGCTAGATGCGGGGGAGGGCAGGTAGCATTTGCCGAGGGTGGCGGGGAGGCAGGGAGGACTTGCTGGGGGTGGGAGGAAGGTAGGGAGGGTGGCAAGGGGTTGTTAGTGGTGAGGAGGGTGGCAGGGAGGGTGGCAAGTGGTGACTAGTGGTGGGAAGGGTGGCAAGCGATGGTTGGTGGGGAGGCGTGTTGGGCAGGTGGCAAGGTAAGGCTAGGGGTGAAGGGGAACAGACAAATTGGCATGGTTGGGGTGGGAGGGGGAGATGGGCAGGGCAGGGCCCATGGAGGTGCTCCACGGGCCCAGGCTGCCTGATGGGGGTGGGAGGAGGGGGGCATGGGCCCTAACTGCCTCTGGGGGTGGGCGGGGCCCATGGAGCTGCTCTGTGGCCTCAGGCTTGGTCTTGGGTGTGGGAGGGCATGAGGCCAGTACCGGGC
Source organism: Sphaerodactylus townsendi (assembly GCF_021028975.2). NCBI lineage: Eukaryota > Metazoa > Chordata > Lepidosauria > Squamata > Sphaerodactylidae > Sphaerodactylus > Sphaerodactylus townsendi. The sequence goes on along the minus strand of NC_059427.1, from coordinate 151,024,819 downwards.
AGTGGAGCAGTTGCTCTGGGTGTTTGGGAAGGCGGGCAGGAGGCTTCCGGCCAGCATACGCACGTTGGACCGCTGCTCTGTGGGCGGGGAATCCAATGTCCGGGCGATGAACTCCCAACAAATGAGGGAGCAGGACTCCCCCATTCCGTGGAGGGGGAATTAGGAAGCAGCACATAAGCCAAGCCAAGAATATCCTTGTAATGGTTCCGTTTGTCCATCAGACCAGACCGCAAACCGTCTCAGCGATGTTTTCTGATTCTTGGGACATTTCTGCTGAAACACTTTTCCTTTACAGAAGCATACTTAAAGAGGTGGATTTAAAGAAAAGAAAATCAATCGGAAGACAAAATCCCTATTTTTACGGGCTGATCTTTCCTTTAGACGTCCGCGTCTTCTTGCATCTTTATCTCAAAACCAGGCGAATTTGCGTGCACTTTTGACTGGTAAAATGGATTGACTGCTGACTCCAACTATTGCACCTGGTTTTTTTCCTGTAGTTTATATTGATTGATTTTTATGATTGATAGAACTACCAAAAGGTGAGCAGACATTCAGATGACTTTGGCCCTGGTTGGCTGTCCTTGGGCTGGTGTTCATAGAGCGTAGTCCATAAATCAGGCAACTCCGTCTGATGTTTAAAACTGAAAAATTCAGGTCCCTTCTGTCTGACAGAACTTAGGGCTCAGCTAGAATGATATATGTGACACAAGTCAGTTCACGGGGTCTCTTTGTGCCGCTTGGTTCCCTAGGCCAACTTAAAGTCACATGTAACACTAAGGTTCCCATGTGTTCCCGAGCACACTTAAGATGAGAGGGCAGCACAGGGGGAGGGGGTGTTTTAGCCTTCCCTCCAATGCCATTTTCCTAAGATGAATCAGCTGGGATAGGTGTGTGTGTGTGTTCCTATTTGCCCTATTGTGGGACACCACATGTACCTCAACCCAATTCATGTTCAAGGGGAACCAGGGGGCATTCATTGAAAATGCTGGGGGGAAGAATTAGGACTAATAAAAGGAAACACTTCTTCACACAACGTGTGATTGGTGTTTGGAATATGCTGCCACAGAAGGTAGTGATGGCCACTAACCTGGATGGCTTTAAAAAGGGCTTGGAGCAGATTTTATGGAGGAGAAGTCATTTACATACCAGTCTTGGATTCTGCTCCTTGGATTCCCAGATTGTAAATGTTTTAGCAGACCAGTGCCAGTAGCAGCAGCCGAGAAGGCCATTGCTTTCACCTCCTGCCTGTGAGCTCCCCAAAGGCACCTGGTGGGCTGGCAGTAGCAGAGTGCTGGACTAGATGGACTCTGGTCTGGTCCAGCAGGCCAGTTCTTATGTCACGTGTACTGTGTAGGTAAGTCCCTCTTTAAAAAAAATAACTGAAGGATAATTTGGACAGGCTAGACTCCTGTTTGGTGATTTGTTTTGCCAGCACACCACTTTATTCAAAGCCTGAACTAGCATCCCTGTGCCTAATAAGAAAAGAATTTGGGTTTATGCTACCCCCCTTTCCTGTAAGGATACTCTCAAATGGGATTGCTTCCCTTTCCTTCCTCTCCTGGCTGGCCAGACAGCTTGTGAGGTGGTGGTGGGGATGAGAGAGTTCTGAAGAACTGTGACTAGCCCAAGGTCACCCAGCAGGATTGTAGGTGTGAGGAAACACATCTGGTTCGCCAGATAAGAGTCTGCCACCCATGTGGAGGAATGGGGACTCAAACCCGGTTCTCCATATTAGAGTCTACCTGCTCTTAACCACCACACCACACTGACTCTCAATAACATAGTGAATTGTGATAGAAATTGTATTGGGGGGTGGTGGTTTGTGAGGCCTCTTATTTAACTGTCCGGGTCTCTGTTTATTTTTGCCTGTTCCCAAGAACCAAGGTGTAAGAGTTACTGTGGACAATGAATTTGGGTTGATGTGATATTTAGCTGCAGTTGCTCTTAAGGTAGCAGGTTATTGATGCCAGGCTCATGGATTCATAATCATCAGCCCCTGCTGGCATGATCAATTGGCCATGCCAGCAAGGGGTGATGGGAATTGTAGTCCATGAACATCTGAAGCGCCAGAGTTGGACACCCCTGCCCTAAGGTATTGGCTTCTCAAACAAAGGAGACCTTCAAACAGGGTTATCGGTTACAACTTGAATAATGGATCATTAAAGTAGGCTTGAATGTAAGAGGAACAGTCAAAGGTCTCTGAAGGAGAGGATAGTTAGAGTCAGAAATATAATGAGACGGGGAAGGTCCCACAAAATAATGTGGCAGCTCCACATCTGATAAGTTGAACTGGGGTTTTCTGTGGACTGAGAAGGGAAGTTGCTTGCTGCAACTTGACTGCAGAGTTGGAAGAAAGGGTATCTTGCAGGACAGCTGAGAGAGCATTGCGGGGCTTGCATGCCTTGACACGCTTCTGCTGCTGAAGTTTAGGATGTGTGAACTGGTTCTATCTCAATCATATTTTGTATGGTAAAAACTAGTTTGCATTGTACAAACTTTTAAAACCCTAAATGGTCTAGGACTGTCATGCCTTAAGGACTCTGGGTGCTGTTAGAACCCCCTGCTTTGCTTGCAGACCTCTGGTAGAGTTTGTCCCTTGGGTAACTTGGACCAGAAGAAGGCCTTATTTCAGAGGTTCTCAACCTGTGGGTCGCGGCCGCTTTGGGGATCGAACGACCCTTTCACAGGGGTCGCCTACATCTCTCTGCATCAGTGTTCTCCATCTGTAAAATGGATAAATGTTAAGGTTGGGAATCACCACAACATGAGGAACTGTATTAAACGGTCACGGCATTAGGAAGGTTGAGAACCACTGCCTTATTTGATCATGGCCCCAACCAGGTAGAATGCTGTGTCTGAAGAGACCCGTGCCTTACAGGATCGGTCTAGGTTCTGCAGGGACCGTAATACTTCCAGGCTTCCATTGAGGCAGTTTTGCTAGGCCTACCATCAGCTTCTCTGATCATCATGCCAGAGTGCCAGTGTATTAAATATTTTTTATAGAATATTTATATTTTTATTTATGTTCATCTCTCTGGGCCCCAATTGGGCGGGATAAAAATCAAATGAAATAAATGAATAAATAAACCAAATGAAAGAAATAGTTTCCAGATTCCTTGGCTTGAAGCTTTGGTTGAGCAGATACAATGGAAAAGTGGTTGGCCGTAGTGAAGAAAATAAGTTTCCCTGCTTGGGTTTGGTGCTTGTTGTTCTCTGCCTTTTACCCCTAACCTCCGTGCTGTTTCCTCTCTCATTTCTGACGACATCCCTTCTGAAAGCCAGAATTCTGAAGTCAGTGCAGCATGTTTTATTTTTAAATTAGGCATTTAGTTCGTTCACTGAGTTTGAACTTGCCTATAAGCCAAAGTTGGGTTTTGTGGGTTTACCGGCGTGCGCTCCTCTTGTGTGCAAAATAGATGAGATCCAAGTTGCTGCTCCTTGGGATCCACCCCTCACAAGAACAGCATAAATTGACTTTTCTGTCCAGAAATCCTCTGCTGGATCCAAACCTAGTGATCTTACCTAGTTTTCCAATTTTCTTTTTGCAGTCAAGTCACAATTGCCTTACAGTGACTCATACGGTTGATCAGTGGCGTACCTAGGCAAACTGGAGCCCTGGGCAAAACCTGAGTTTGATGACCCCCCCCATAGCAGCCACCCTCCCCACTACTGTGACCAACAAAATTTTTTTCCACCAGGTCGCTTCAAAGTCAACACCATCACATTATAGAACATGCCCCAACTCACAAATCTGAACATTAGCAGAGTCATTTTTTGAAACCTAGCCTTCAAAATGCTTTTCAAAATAGTAATACTAACCTTTATTAGCATTGAGAGAATAAAAGAAATAAAGAAAACAAGCATTGGCAGGAAGGGGGGTGGATGAAAAGGAAAATCTGGGGAAATGCCTGTTGTCAGGGTGAATTATTAGATAGCAGCACCAAAATTCTCTATATCTTCATGAGATTCTTACTGATATTACTTCAGGTTTAGAAGTTTAGTTCAGGGGTCCAAAGCCATCGACCCTCAAAGGTGTGTTCTGATTCCTCATTAGCTCCATTGAAACAATGGGATGAGGGCATCTTCCCTTTGGGAGTCCATAACTTGGACTCCTGAACCAAACCCTTCACCAAACCTGCAGATATCATCTTGGATAGTCTCCCTGAAAATCCCTGAAATTTGCCGTTAGCCTAAAAAACTGTGCTACATCTGCAGGCCAAACATCCCACAGATCTAACTCCAGCAGTTTTTTTGCTTCATACATGTGCTCCCAGGCAACTGCCCACTTTGCCCAATGGGAGGAACGCCTCTGCGGTTGACTAGCCCTGGGGATTTCAGTGCAAGATATGGACAGAGGTAGCATGCCATTGCTTGTCTCTGCATCGTGACCCATGTATGTCTTGATGGTCACCCATCCAAATATTGACCAGGGTTGACCCTGGTTAGCTTCCAAGATCTGGCAAGATGGGGCTATCCAGATCAGGGCATATAATGGGTTAAAGCTAAGCTTTCGTTGTTGCACCAAAATTGTTCAGTATTACACAAAGGCTATCATCACTTGCCAAGCGTCTCGTAAATCCTTATCTAAGGCAAACATTCTTGCTATTCCCAAATAGAGTATAGTAAACTCCCATTCTATCAAACTGGCTTAAGCTACCTCCATCAGAATCTTGAGAGCCACGAGGGATGCAGAGTTAAACATTTATTAGGAAGAGTGTGTGTTCTTCATTAATCTTTCCCCAGAAAAAAAGCAATTTACCACCATCTTGAAGAGCTAACATTGCTACGTCCACTGTAAACAGAGCTGAAGTCATTCTTTTAATATATCTACTGATGTACGCTGGACCTGCAAAGATGCATGCTTTCTCATCCACTCTGCATTCAGTGGTGTTGAGACTGTAATATTTTCCAAAAGATCATATCTAATGAGGGTTTCAAAGGTCATAGCAAATCAATGGAAAACACAGAAGGAGGGTAAATAGAGAAGAAGAAGAGTTTGGATTTATATCCCCCCTTTCTCTCCTGTAGGAGACTCAAAGGGGCTCACAATCTCCTTGCCCTTCCCCCCTCACAACAAACAATTCTTAAAAGTGTGGGTGGGCTGAGAAAGATCCTCAAAGAACTGTGGATCAGCTCCAAGGTCACCCAGCTGGCGTGTGTGGGAGTGCACAGGCTAATCTGAATTCCCCAGATAAGCCTTCCACAGCTCAGACGGCAGAGCGGTGAATCAAACTCAGTTCCTCCAGATTAGAATGCACCTGCTCTTAACCACTACACCACTGCTATGTTGTGTGGACGCTCCCAAAAACAATACTGCTGTAAGCAGTGATGAAGGTTTTCCAGGAGAATTGGAATCAGAAAATTTCCCTGTTTAAATGAATGATGTTTTGTCGAAGGCTTTCACGGCCGGATAGTAGTTGTAACACACGTCTCTCTGTGATACACCTCTGAAAATGCCAGCCACAGATGCAGGTGAAATGTTAGGAACAAGATTCACCAGCATGTACCACATTGCAGCCCGAAAAGTTCCACCACAAATCCAGCGCTAGTCGCCATTTGTAGCCAGGTAGGTTTTCGGGCTGTATGGTCAGTGTTCTAGCAGCATTCTCTCCCTGACGTTTCTCAGCTTGCATCTGTGGCTGGCATCTTCAGAGTGATCCTCAGGACGTCAGGAGAATGCTGCCAGAATACGGCCAGACAGCCCGAAACCACACAGCACCCAAGTGATTCCGGCCGCGGAAAGCTCCTTCGGATAACACGCTTAAAATGAATGATGTTGGCAAGATTCTAAAATAAATATTAGCAAAAGAAGGCAAGTCCACCACATACAAATCTAGACTGTGTACAAGAACTTGGGTTTGGTCTGTGCTTCATATCTTGCTTTTAGCCCTTTTGACATGATGGATTTGCAGCGCAACAACCCTACTTGGCAACTACAGGGAAACATACTGTACTTACAGACGTGGGGTGGAAAAAACATAGCATTTTAGATATGAACATAAGAACATAAGAGAGAGCCTACTGGATCAGAGCAGAGTCCATCTAGTCCAGCACTCTGCTACCAAGAGTGGCCCACTGTGGTGCCTTTGGGAGCTCACCTGCAGGATGTGAAAGCAATGGCCTTAAGAACATAAGAAAGAGCCTGGTGGGATCAGACCAGAGTCCATCTAGTCCAGCACTCTGCTACTCGCAGTGGCCCACCAGGTGCCTTTTGGGAGCTCCCACAGGCAGGACATAAAAGCAATGGCATTAAGAACATAAGAACTAGCCTGTTGGATCAGACCAGAGTCCATCTAGTCCAGCTCTCTGCTACTGCAAGTAGGGCTCCACCAGGTGCCTTTGGGAGCTCACCTGCAGGAGGTGAAAGCAATGGTCTTAAGAACGCAAGAATCTAGCCTGCTGGGATCAGACTAGAGTCCATCTAGTCCAGCACTCTGCTACTTCCTCGTAGAGTGGCCCACCAGGTGCCTTTGGGAGCCTCAGCAGGCAGGATGTGAAAGCAAATGGCCTTAAGAACATAAGAAAGAGCTCTGGTGGATCTTCAGGACCAGAGTCCATCTAGTCCAGCACTCTGCTACTCACAAAGTGGCTCCACCAGGTGCCTTTGGGAGCTCACCTGCAGTGGATGTGCAAGCAATGGCCTTAAGAACATAAGCAAAGAGCCTGGTGGACTGTGACTCCAGAGTCCATCCTAGCTTCCAGCACTCTGCTACTCGCAGTGGCCTCCACCAGGTGCCTTTGGGAGCTCACCTGCAGGATGTGAAAGCAATGGCCTTAAGAACATAAGAAAGAGCCTGCTGGATCAGACCAGAGTCCATCTAGTCCAGCACTCTGCTACTGCAGTGGGCCCACCAGGTGCCTTTTGGGAGCTCACCTGCAGGATGTGAAAGCAATGGCCTTTAAGAACATAAGAAAGAGCCTGGTGGATCAGGACCTCAGAGTCCATCTTAGTCCAGCACTCTGTCACTTCCAGTGGCCCACCACCAGGTGTCTTTTGGGAGCTCACCTGCAGGATGTGAAAGCAATGGCTCCTAAGAACATAAGAAAGAGTTTCTCCTCGGTGGATCAGGACCAGAGTCCATCTAGTCCAGCACTCTGGTTACTCTGCAGTAGGTGGCCCACCAGGTGCCTTTTGGGAGCTCACCTGCGGGATGTGAAAGCAATGGCCTTTAAGAACATAAGAAGGAGCCTGGTGGATCAGACCAGAGTCCATCTAGTCTCAGTGCACTCTGCTACCTCGCAGTGGCCCACCAGGTGCCTTTGGGAGCCTCACCTGCAGGATGTGGTGAAAGCAATGGCCTTAAGAACATTAGAAAGAGGGTGGGGGATCAGACCAGAGTCCATCTAGGTCCAGCACTCTCCTGCTACTACTCAAGAGGGTCTACCTCAGGTGCCTTTGGGAGCCTCACAGGCAGGATGTGAAAGCAATGGCCTTTAAGAACATAAGAAGGAGCTTACTGGGCCAGTTGGATCAGACCAGAGTCCATCTAGTCCAGCACTCTGCTAATGTGAGTGGGCTCCACCAGGGTGCCTTCTTTGGGAGCCTGCCACCTGCAGGATGTGAAAGCAATGGCCTTTAAGAACATAAGAAAGAGCCTCGGTGGATCGGCAGGACCCAGAGTCCATCTAGTCCCTAGCACTCTGCTACTCAAGCAGTGGCTGGCCCACCAGGTGCCTTTGGGAGCCTCACATGCAGGATGTGTGAAAGCAATGGCCTTAAGAACATAAGAAGGAGCCTGGTGGATCAGACCAGAGTCCATCTAGTCCAGCACTCTGCTACTCGCAGTGGCCCACCAGGTGCCTTTGGGAGCTCACAGGCAGGATGTGAAAGCAATGGCCTTAAGAACATAAGAAAGAGCCTGGTGGACTGTGATCTCAGAGTCTGCATCTAGTCTGTAGCACTCTGCTACCGGGCAGTGGCCCACCAGGGTGCCTTCCTGGGAGCTCTCACCTGGCAGGATGTGAAAGCAATGGCCTTAAGAACATAAGAAAGAGCCTGGTGGATCAGACCAGAGTCCATCTAGTCCAGCACTCTGCTACTCGCAGTGGCCCACCAGGTGCCTTTGGGAGCTCACCTCCAGTGGGATGTGAAAGCAATGGCCCCTTTAAGAACATAAGAAAGAGCCTGGTGGATCAGGACCAGAGTCCATCTAGTCCAGCACTCTGCTACTGCAGAGTGGCCCACCAGGTGCCTTTTGGGAGCCTCACCTGCAGGATGTGAAAGCAATGGCCTTAAGAACATGAAGAAAAGAGCCTGGTGGATCAGACTGAGTCCATTCTGAAGTCCAGCAACTCTGCTACCTCTAGTGGTTCACTCAGGTGCCTCCTTTTGGGAGCCTCACAGGCAGGATGTGAAAGCAATGGTGGCCTTAAGAACATAAGCAAGAAAGAGCCTGGGTGATCAGACCAGAGTCCATCCTGAAGTCCCAGCAATTCCCCTCTGCTACTCGGGCAGAGGGTCTCCACCAGGTGCCTTTTGGGAGCTCACCTGCAGGATGGTGAAAAGCAATGGCCTCTACAGAACATGGCAGCAGCCTGTGGACGACCATTAGGACCATCTGGTCCAGCACTCTGCTACTCAAGAAAGTGGCCTACCAGGTGCCTTTTGGGAGCCTGCTACAGGATGTGGTGCTAGCAATGGTCTCAAGAGAATACATAAGAAAGAGCTCTGGTGGGATCAGACCAGAGTCCATCTTAGTCCAGCACTCTGTTACTCAGCAGGGTTCACCAGGTGTCTGTGTGCCTGGGACATGGCAGATGTAAGCAAGGCCTCACATGCTGCTGCTCCCCAAGCACCTGGTCTGCTAAGGCATTGGTAATCTCAGACTCAAGAGACTGGATCAAGATTGGTAGCCATAGATCGTGACTTTCTCCTTCCATAAAGTCCCGTCCAAGCAGTGGCCATCAACACATCCTGTGGCAGCATATTCTCAACTCCAGTCACGCCACGCGAAGTGAAGAATATGTTTCCTTTCATTAGTCCTAATTCTTTCCCCCAGCATTTTCAATGGATGCCCCCTGGTTCTAGTATTGTGAGAAAGAGAGAAAAAATTTCTCTCTGTTAACATTTTCTACCTCATGCATAATTTTATAGACTTCAATCCTATCCCCCCCCCCTCAGACGTCTCCTGCAGCCTCCTCAGAATGAAGGTGCTCCAATATGCATTGAAGTATGTATCCCATTCGGAGTATGACATCTGAACGTGGTTGGAATTGAACTCATTCTTTGCCACCACATTTGGTATCTCTGAAAACCGCCTTGTTTGTGGCCTGCTTCTGCTTTTTTCCTAGCATGGCGCAGCGGCTGGTTGACCCTCCACTAGCTATGAAAGGCTGTCTCAAATTGACCAGGCTTTTCCTTAAAAAAACCAAAAAAAAGTCACTTCGTTAAAAAAAGTTATTTCCGTGCACACATTAAGATGAGTCAAAGATATGCTTCTGCAGAGACCAGTCTCGGTAGAACCCAACTGGATATCTAATGAGGAAATACGCTGCTGCTGGGGCCGATTAACTCACTTGTCTTGTGCAGCCTTGCGGCAGTCAGTGCCCCTGGCCTCCTGGGCACTCTGAGCGGTGGGGGTTTTTGCACCCTTGATGACTAACTGCTTGTGAGTAGAACCGTGCATCCTGCAGCATTAATGCTGAAATAGCATCAGGCTATTAACACAGGTGAAAGACCTCGGCAGTGCCACATTCACAGCCTGTGGGAACAGTCATGGCCAGTATCACCCATCACACCAATAATCGCATTTTGTTTCTGCTCATTCTGCACGGGAGGCGAGATGGCCTGGGTCGCATGCTTCTGACGCCGGACCTGATACGACGCTGGGACCCGCCCGCAGCGGACGGTCCCAGAAAACAACTCGGAAGACGGTGCCGCCGGGTGCTGCCGCTGGTGCCGAGCTTAATGAATCGCTCTCCGCCCCTCTGGCTGCCGGGCCAAATTTCGGGGACACGCCTCCCCTGTTCTGGCGCCTGCTTCCTTGTCGCAGGAGCAGGGCGCATGGTCCCAGGACCGGGCAGCGATGTACCGGAGGGTCGAGAGCAGGTGGGCAGAAGTGGGGAGGAGCGGGGAGTAGCGCCGGAAAGTCGCCGTCCGTGACGCAGCAAGTGAGCGCTTCCAGCCACGCGCCCTTCCCAGCGACTTGAAACGCCGGGCGGAGCGGCGCTGAGGGAGGCTTCCACCTGGGGACTGGCATTTTTTTCCTCAACGGCCCTGTAGGTCAGCTATGGTCTTCACCGTAAGCGAAACGGCCTTTGTTTCTGTGTACCACACTGGAAGTAGGGATGGATAAGGCAGGTATCAGATAATTTTCTTCATCAGAAAACCAGAGGATATGCGTGTCTTGTCTCTCTGACTATCCCCCTACACTTCATTCATTTTAAATTTTAAAATAATTTTTATTAAGGCTGTTTCGGCAGGGAGTAGCCCCCCCAGGGACGCAAAAAACGACTGTCCCCTGGGCGCCAGAAACACATTGACAGCAGGCGCCAGTTGTTGCATTGCAGCAGCACCGCAGCCTCGGCCTGCACGACGCTGGCCACTTAATTTTTTAAACCTTGCTTGGAGGGCTTAGATTTTTTTGAAAACGCTGGCTTCCATCTCATGCCGCCGTTTAACGCACCAGGTGGAAGCTGTCGCCTTTTTCCCGCAGCTCCTCCCAGAACGCTCTTACCTCTCTGTCAGCCTTTCTGCTTCCGCCACTGTGGAGGCCTTTGGATCACACCTCCGGCTTCTTGACCTTCCAGAGCCGCTGCTCAATGGCCACGGGATGTGTCCCCTGGCCTTCCACAACGCGGACGTGAAGCGGCACACAGGAGGTAAGAGCGACGCTTTGGGAGTGGTGATAAAGTTGAATTATGGCACCCCCCATGAGGGTTTTCAAGCGTGCAAGAGACTAACAGAAGTGCCTTTGTCTGCATGGCAGTTGTGGTATTCCTAGGTGGTGTCCCATTCATGCTTAGCTTCTGAGATCTGACAAGATCAGCCCAGCCTGGGCCATCCAAGTTAAGGCTTTCACCTGTGGAGAGTGCATTTATTGTATTGATATGCAGTCATCAGTTGGTGGGATGGCACAGAGCAGCAAGCTTCCATTCTGCAGTCAAAGCTCTGCTTACGACGTGAGTTTGATCCTGACAGAAGTTGGTTTCAAGTCGCCAGCACAGCCTTCCATCCTTCCAATATTGGTAAAATGAGTACCCAGCTTGTGGGGGGTGAGGTTTAAATGACTGAGGAAAGCAATGGCAAACCACCCTGCAAACCCAGTCTGGCTCTCAGAATGTGGTGATTTGAAGCTACCCTCAGGCTGCTAATAATGACCTGGAAGCTTTGCTACAGGGGCTACCTTACCTTGGGGCCCCCTTTTGCCATGCAATTGGGGAGAACAAAGAAATGTGCCCAAGAAGCCTGTATTGTCAGTAGTCTATGTTATACACAGTGATAGCGATGGCAGCCCATGGCATGCAGAGGTGGTAATTGAGCCCTCTTCTGTGGGCACGCGACACAGAGTTCATCATGTGGGGTAGAAAATCACTCTGGTCACACATCTAGGCTGGCCTCGAGTCACTGAGCACCCATGTGTGATGCAACGCACAGTGAGCAGGAGGACCTAGTTGGAGCGGCCCGGGTGCCTGTGCCCGCGTGGCTGCCCAAGGGTGGAAGGGGCGCGAGAGGAGGCAGGAGATGCTAGAGAGGCACAGAGCGGTGCCAAGTGGGGACTTGTTTGGAGGCTACAGCTGCAGGCTGGCCCCTGCTTGCCGAGCAGGTGGGACCTGGCAGTGCGGAGCCAACCGCTTTTTTCTAAACTAAAACCTCCAGCATTCAGGTTAATGGAATTCGTTGGGTTGGCCTCTCAAGGAGCAATAAGCAGGAGCAAAGCATGCAATTTGGGCACTCGGTCTCAAAAAGGTTCGCCATCACTGTTATAAGACATCAGTGCAGTAGCATTGATGTTCAGCTGCTGAAAATGTGCTTTAATGGTCCCAATCTGAATGGAGCTCCCATCTCTCCTACCCCTCACCTTCCATCTCTGTCCCTCTTTCTCCCTCCCTCCTAGCTGTTCTTGATCCTAGTTGGTGCCAGTCCTCCATGTATGCCAAACATTAAAAAAAATTGAGTTATGTTTTGCTCTATTCTAGAGAAAATTGAGCAAAGCTTCAGGAATGAAGAACTCCTGTGCACTTGACCACTTGTGCATCTTTCCCCCTGCTTTGGCCCATGCTGGAGTGAAGGGCCCTTTGTATGGAGATTCTCACCCTTTTCCTCCCTGTGCACCAGGTGTTGGTCCCTCACTCTCCCACTGTGCCTTGGGGTGCTGCTCTTGGCAATGGTACTTCGCTGCTGTTCTTTGGATACTTTAAAGACATTTGGTGATTACATTTGTAAATCTGTAGTTGACTGAGTTGTTCCATTGGCCTTTGGAGTGTCCAGTCACTGAAGTGCTCCTCCGCCTACCTTTGAATTTGCTCCCTGGGCAATAAAGCCCAAATGCCATTTTATAATTCATTTTGCATATTCTTATTTTGTTGATGAGTCAAATGCCCCTCCTTTTGGGGTGAAAGTTAAAGGAATTAGCTACGGACGCCATCACCATCAAGCTATTATTATCGCTTAATGGCTTCACCGCTCGTTTAAATAGTAGTTTAATTGTTTTAATGGATTTTAGGTGTATTTGGTCTCTTATCGGGACCCTTTGTTATATATTATGCATATAGTTAGTAGCTGTAATCGCCTGTTCCAGAGCCCCTCGGGGATTGGGCGGTTTATAAGTCCAATTAATTAATTAATTAATTAATTTTCTTCAGTCCCAACTTTTCTGGGAAAAGAAAAAAGAACAATTCAGAGGAGAAGGCAGATAAAAAGGCTTCCTTTACAGCAGATCACTGTTGATGCTACCATGTCCCGTATTATCCGGCCCCAGCGCTTTTCTAAAATTCCTTTCCTGTCTTGCAGTTTGCGTGACCTTTTCTAAAGATTCCAGTTCCAGCCAGAGAGCTCCCACCATGACCCCGGGAAAGGATCGGGAAGCATTATATGGTAATGTTGCTCTTTTCATTAGTATATGTTTAGTGTGTTTTGTGGGCAAATTGGACGGAATGTTTCCTGCTTGCACTTTCTGATGAAACTTGAATCTTGGTGCTGATTTGATGGCAACTGGGGGAGCATTCAAATACTCTTGTCTGACAGACCATCCCTTATTCATCGGTTTACCTCAGAATGTGAGTATAAAACATGCTTTCCACCTATAGTGACAGTATATAGCAGTGGTGGCGAACCTTTGGCACTCCAGATGTTATGGACTACAATTCCCATCAGCCCAATTGGCCGTGCTGGCAGGGGCTGATGGAATTAAACTGTAGTCCATAACATCTGGAGTGCCAAAGGTTCGCCACCACGGGTATATAGGGTGTCTGTACAGACAGTGTGACTAAACTGTTTATAGCAGGGGTCTGCAATCTGTGGCTCTCCAGATGTTCAAGGACTATAATTCCCATCAGCCCCTGCCAGCATGGCCAATTGGCTGATGCTGAACCCCATCTGGCTCTGGGCCCTGCTACTGCCTGCTCGATGCCAAAGAACCATGTCGTCCAGGGCTCTATCAGGCGGTTCCCATACCCCTTGTTTGTCCCCCTGCTGAGCCAAGGCACAGGAAGAGCCTGGTGGGGTGGACCCCCAAAAGGCCAGGTAAGAGGGCCCCCTTGTTGAGGTGGGCAGCAGCTCCATTGGGGCGTAGTTACAGAAATGACGCCCAGGGGGTGGACCATTTTTTCTAGTTACGTCCCTGCCCTCAAGCAGTCTGTTCTCTCTCCTCATACCGAGACCAAGCCAAACAACTCACTATAACTCTTAAATATGTTGTGGTTTGTCTTTTCAAACACCAAAAATAAGCAGTTCAATATCTAGCACGGATCAATAATGCCTCCCCCTTTCCAAAACTTGCTTATGTGAAAGTAAAAAATGAACTGGTGTAAAGGCAGAGTAGAAGCAGCCTGTTCCCTTCACATTTTGAAATGGCTACTGCAATGGAATCATGACTTCCCAGGTGGCACTACATCTTGCAGGAGCCCCAGTCCTTAAGGTCTCATGGGAATTATAGTTCCCACCAGGCTGTTTTCAGCCTGAAGGGAACAGGCTGTTTTTCCATGCTGAACTAAAGTAAGGGGGGGCGCCGCCATGGGGTGGGGGCGGAAAACACAGAGTGCGCAGCGGGCGCACTATGGCCCACCTACGCCTCTACCAGCCTTGGATAAGTCCACCTGGGGTTGGAGCAGAGGCTGGTTGGGAGCCACTTTGAGAGAGGCGATCTTAATTAGATAGGGATGCCATACTATTTTGAGGTTACATCAGTTCCGCTGCCAGCATGGCCAATTGGCCATGCTGGCAAGGGTTGATGGGAATTGTAGTCCATAACATCTGGAGTACCAAAGGTTCGCCACCACGGCCCTAGGGGAAAGAGAAAGGAGGATGGAGTCCCTCTTCCCTCCCCCCACTTCTTGAGCCCATTTTATTTCAATTTAAAATGGGCTTTAGTGCTAGTCTTCCATATTCCCATACAGTTTTAATATGGATATATAGTGATCGCATTGAAATTCAAATTTCAAACTGCCCCACCCATCTTTTTCTTTCATCTTTTTCTTCCACCTTAGATCACTAGGTTTCTGTGTACATATGTTCTGTATGTCCTGACAACTTTTTGATCTTAAATCTTGATCTTAGCTGTCCTTCTTCCCCTCTCCTTCTCTTCCTCAGTTATTACTTTGGTGTTATCTAATGTGGATGTATGAGAAGTATTGAAATGTTAGTTTTCCACCTTTGCAGGTGGAAAACCGCGGGAAAACCTGCGGGACCATCTTACCCCATATGTCCCAAATCGGTCTCTGCGCTCGGCAGAGGCCAATCTACTGGTGATCCCTGGCCCCTCAATGATACGGCTGGCCTCCACCCGGGCCAGAGCCTTTACAGCTCTGGCCCCCGCCTGGTGGAACACTCTTCCACCAACTGTCCGGGCCCTGCGGGATCTTGCTGAGTTCCGCAGGGCCTGTAAGACAGAGCTGTTCCACCGGGCCTTTGGAGAGACTAGCCGTTGATAGGGGCCCCCTCTCCTTCTTCCTTTCTCCTTTATAACATCATGGAGATCCTGCCACTCCTTCCCCTCTGGGGTTTAGTGGGAATTGATAGCAGGCGCCATCCTGAGTTAATTTATGCTGCATTTTAAATGGGGTAGGGTTTATTTTTACTAGAGCCGTTTTAATCTATATTTATTGTATTTAATCTGATATTGTGCTCTACTTATGTTGTCCACCGCCCTGAGCCCTTCGGGGGAGGGCGGGTTATAAACCCAATGAATAATAATAATAATAATAATAATAATAATAATAATAATAATAATAATAATAATAATAATAATAATAATAATAGTTTTATTGATATATTATTGTTATCTCGTTGATTTTATTGAAATTGATAATATTACGGATTGCCGCTATGAGCCTGCTGCCTAAATGATAAATAAATAGATAATGTTGTGCTGGTATAATTGACTGTCATCCAGTGATGTTCTACTCAGCCTTAAAAAATGCTCAAGACCCACAGGAGAACTGCCACATATCAGCCTCTTAACCCATAACTGGCAGAGGCGTAGCTAGGGAAAATGGAGCCCAGTGCAAAATCTTTGCTGCGCCCCATGTTCGTTTGTATTTTTTGTATTTTTAGTGTTTTTTCAGTTTTCGGCCTGCAGGGGGCGCAGTTTTTAGGTTAGCAGCATAAAAGTTTCAGGGTATCTTTAGGAGACTATCCTGATGATACCAGGTAGGTTTGGTGAAGTTTGGTTCAGGGGGTCCAAAGTTATGGACTCTCAAACGTGTAGCCCCCATCTCCTATTAGCTCCCATTGGAAACAATGGGGATGGGGCACCCCCTTTGGGAGTCCATAAGTTTGGACTCCCTGAACCAAACTTCACCTAACTTGGGTGGTATTATCAGGAGAGTCCCCTGAAAAGTTCCTGAAATTTTGGTGCTGCTAGCCCAGGGGTAGGGAACCTGCGGCTCTCCAGATGTTCAGGAAGTACAATTCCCATCAGCCTCTGTCAGCATGGCCAATTGGCCATGCTGGTAGGGGCTGATGGGAATTGTAGTTCCTGAACATCTGGAGAGCCGCAGGTTCCCTACCCCTGTGCTAGCCTAAAAACTGCACCCCCTGCAGGCCAAAAACTGAAAAATGCTAAAAAATACAAAAACCTGAAATTTTTGTTGCCCCCCAGGCGGGAGCCCGGTGCGATGCACACACCCCAATCCCCTTGTAGCTACGCCTCTGATAACTGGCCTTTGGTTTTTAGCATTTTTACAGGTGATGGTTGGTTTCTTCTAGTCTTTATCTCATTTCATAGAAGAAACAAAGTGCCCAGAGGACAACTACCCTCTGTAGCCACTCTAGGGCCTCTCCTAGACCAGGGCTTCTCCTCTACCAGCAATTGGCCATGTTGGCAGAGGCTGATGGGAATTGTAGTCCATGAACATCTGGAGAGCCACAGGTTGCAGACCCCTGTCCTAGACTCTGTAAAGTCTGCTCTTCAGACTTGCCATTTCCTCCAGGGAAACTGATATCTGTAGTTTTGAGATTAGTTTTAACAGGCCACACCTTGAGCTTGGTAACCTGAGTAAGTATACCACTGTTGGACTTGATTTGATGAACAGCAAGGTAGGAGGTGTTGCAAAGTGATGCCACTGTAAATCAAGATCCAGTTAAAGGAGTAATTAGTTGATATAGAATAAGTGAGACACTCCTGATAATTGCAAAATAGAATTCGCAAGAAGTCTAATGCAGAATGAAATGAAATAATGGAAGATGTTTGCATGTGTCAGGGCTGGAAATCCAAGATGGTAGCACCTATAGCAAGTTAGGAATCGAAGGGCCCTGTGAAGCTCTGGGTGAGTATGTAGGGCACAGTGTCTCGAATTTGTGAACCAACTCTAATTCCTCCCTGCTATTTTGAAGGAGAATAGCAACAGCAGCTGGTGTCTTAAAATGGCTGCCTAGAATTAGGGCCAAGAAGAGAATAGAGGAGATCTTTTCCAGGAGGAGGAAAGAGGGCTTTTTCTTCTAGAGAACACTTCCTGGAAGCCCCGTTGGTCTGCTGCTGAATACCTTGTGATCTTCATAAGTCACATTGACCTTTTTCAGATCTAGAGGGTGAAATCTCACCACCATCACCCAACCTCATTTTTAGCCTTCAAAATGTTTAAAGTTTGTTTTTTACCTTGCCCTTACCCAACCAAAAATGGGCTCAGTTCTGGTCGCCACATCTCAAAAAGGATATCGAAGAGATAGAAAAAGTGCAGAGAAGGGCAACGAGGATGATTGAAGGATTGGAGCACCTTCCTTATGAGGAGAGGCTGCAGCGTTTGGGGCTCTTTAGTTTGGAGAGGAGATGTCTGAGGGGGGATATGATTGAAGTCTGTAAAATTATGCATGGGCTAGACAATGTCGACAGAGATAAATTTTTCTCTCTTTCTCACAATACTAGAACCAGGGGGCATTCATTGAAAATGCTGGGGGGAAGAATTAGGACTAATAAAAGGAAACACTTCTTCACGCAACGTGTGATTGGTGTTTGGAATATGCTGCCACAGGAGGTGGTGATGGGCACTAACCTGGATAGCTTTAAAAAGGGCTTGGACAGATTTATGGAGGAGAAGTCAATCTATGGCCACCACTCTTGATCCTCCTTGATCTGAGATTGCAAATGCCTTAGCAGACCAGGTACTCAGGAGCAACAGCAGCAGCAGAAGGCCATTGCTTTCACATCCTGCACGTGAGCTCCCAAAGGCACCTGGTGGGCCACTGCGAGTAGCAGAATGCTGGACTAGATGGACTCTGGTCTGATCCAGCAGGCTAGTTCTTATGTTTTTATGTTCTTATGGGCTAAGGGAGCAACAACCAAGATCAAATACAACTAAAAATAGATACACCATCTACTATACATATAGGTCAACATTTAAAATCTAACATTCGCATTAAAATTCCAAGTGACACCCTACTGATAAAGGGAACAAGCAGGAAAACAACCAGAAGGGAGAAAAGAGAAGGGAAAAGTGATAGAGGAAGAAGGGAAGGACAGGGTTGGGTTGGGTTGGGAGGCCAGCTAGAGTGAAATGGTCAGTATTCCCAACCATAGATTTGGTGGAACATCTTGTTCTTGCTGGCCCTGTGGAATTGAGCCAAGTCCTGCAGGGCCTGGTGCTCCCTTGATAAAGAGTTCCACAAGGCTGGAGCCAGGACTGAGAACTTCCTGGACTTGGTCAAGTACAGTTAGATTCTTTTTCAGCTGTGGACCACCAGTAAGTTGTTACTGGTTGACTGTAATGTACTTTGCAAGGCACCAGTGACACTCCCACTGATACGATGGTCCCAGACTGTTTAGGGGTTTAAAGGTCAGTCCCGAAACCTTGAAGCTGATCTGGTATTCCACTTGGAGTCAGTGTGTCATGAGCCAGCACACAGTTCAGCTGGCAGAGCACTGGCTGCATGTGTGCTCTCCATGGGTAGATAAGGACCAAAAAAAATGTCTCAGCAACTTCAAGGGCAGCCCTGTGTACAGCAAGTTACAGTAATCCAGTCTGGAGGTTACTGTTGCATGAATCACTGTGGCTAGATCATAGCGGGAGCAACTTCAAGGGCAGCCCTGTGTTGAGCCAGTTACAGTAATCCAGTCTGGAGATTACTATTGCATGAATCACTGTGGCTAGATCAGGGCGGGACAGGCTGCCTTATGTTTAATGTTGTTTTATGCTCTGGCTGTTATTGGATGCTGGGTAGCAAAACAAGTAGCTATTATAAGTGAGGTGCATTATGAAATTCCTTTGATGGGGAAAGGGGTGGAAGTAGAATAGTGTATTACTTATGATAAAGTGTTCAGGGGGCGGCTTCTCCATGAAGCCTGCTGGGTGGGTCTTGGCCAATCACAGTTCTCTCAGAACTCTCTCAGCCTATGGGGAAGCAGGCAATGGCAGACTGCTTCCAAGCGTCTGTTCCCTTGAAAACTCTACCAGCTGTGACTTGATGGCTCTTTCCACCACCACCACTGTTCCATTCCAGGGAAAAGGAAGAGAACAAGAACTACAGCCGTACTGGTAATTTTGTTTTAATGGAACACAACTGTGTTGATAGCGTGCAGGATTCACCACCTCAAATGAGCGAAAGAAAGATGTAACCTAAGCCAGTGTGGATCCTGACAATTCAATTTAACTGGATTATGGCTTCTGCATTGGATTACCACAGAGGTAGGGTTGGCGGAATCCCCAACATCTGGTCAACTACCAAAGTTCTAGGTTCAGACCTTCTCCTACACTGACTTGACACAAGACCAATGTATTAGCCGTTGTATTAGGCTCCAGTCATAGTAGGACTGTGCACAGAATTGGTTCTGTATTCTTGTCAGAATCCCCAAAACTGCAACAAACTCATGTAGAAGAACAGTAGTTTATTGGTAATGAGGATCTTCCCTGGCTAATGCCAGAACCGAGATTTGCCCGCGCAAACCCCTATAGTTAAAGCAGGGTGCGCGCCCCCCCCCCCCATCATGGGAATCCCCGCCAAAAGAACTGCAAATGAGATAACAGTGAAGACAGCCAGGCATTGACCTTGGGCAGCACCTGGTACAATATAGCATCACACGAAAGACAGAGGAAAGTCAGTTAGAAATGCAATTAACCCATTCCACCACCCTCAGCATCCAGAAAGCAGCAAAAGCAAACCCCATAATAAACAGGCCTCCTGACAATTCTCCAAATTTTGCCTCAGAGCAAAATACTTCAGTTCAGTTCAGTAACCTTTATTAGGCATTTTCAAGAAGAAAAGACAAAGTGTCAAAACATAATACAAGGCTAAGCTTAGCAAAACCTGAGGTATTTTTCTAACTCCACAAAACTTTCAAAAGAAATTTAGCTACAACTTCAGATAGCACGGCTTCTGTACTGTTAAAGCAAATTAATTGTTTTAACGTTGTCTGATAATGATATTTAAAATTTGATTCTGTGCCAAATAATGATAAACCAATATGGTTTAGTGTACTGGTATAATATATATAGATATGTATTTTTAAAATACAGTTAAAAGTAATAAAAGGGGAATAAATTAGCACTTTAAAATGGTTGTCGGGTATAGAGCTACCATACGTGTTGTATGAGCATTGTAATCTCCAAGAAGAAAACGTATGGCAACAGTAGGGTTAGAAATTTTCCTTGCCACTAATAAAGGGTGGATTAGTCTGAGACGCGCATCAGCATTTATTTGGCACTCTAGGAGGACATGGGTAAGAGAGTCAGTGGAGCCACAGCGACAGTGTCTTTGTTGTTTTGGAATTTGGTGATACCTTCCGTTGGTAGAGGCTGAAGGAAAACTGTTGAATCTGGCTAACAGAAATGCCCGACGGTGGGCTACCGGTAAAGTAGCTGCTAGGTAATTGGCTATAACTCCGTACTTGGGAAGGATGCCCAAAGCTCGGGGAAGCAAAATACTTCCCTAGTGGCCCGTGTTTGTTGTGCAGCCCACACACCTTTACGAGAGGACATTCCAGACTCTCGTTGCTTGCGAAAGCCTTAAGCCGGTTTTCAGAACGCAACTTCTGGGAAGTTGTCACAATCCGGTTGAGTCTGTTCGTTCTACCGGGTTTCTTAGATTTCCCCAGCTTTGTTTTGTTCTGTTTGGCTGATGGCAGGTAGAATTCTTCCTCTGTCGTTTGTGGGGGGTTTCCCCTTATCTGGTAACCTGGCCGCTGCTTTAAATCTCCTGTGTAAACAGATCTGTTGAGTGGCATCTCCTCTTATTGGGGAGGCGGGCAGGGTGGAGGAGGAGAAACCGACTTCAGTGTTGCAACAGGAAACTGTATGTCTCTCTCTGGTTTTTTTTTTAAAAAGAGATCCAGTTAATTCATACTTTAGTGCTCTTGTTTTGTACTATAAATGGGCCACATCTTTGCATCTCAAGAGGCAGATCTGAGTTGACCTCTGCAAAAGCACAATGCCAGGGAGAGAGCTCAGGAGTGAATATAAAAGTAAGTACAAGCATAAGTTGGTGGGATCTGCCCCTTTTTAAGGGCCTAGGGTTGCGGGGGGCGGGGGGGGGAGAAGAATGACATTTCAGGACATGCTGTAAGAGCTTGCTGTGTCTTTCATAGCTGTTTTAAACTATGGTAAGGAAGATTGTTCTGAATTCCGCCGGTGGAGTTGTATCTGCACAGTACTTTTGCTGGCAAGGTAAAGGGAGAGGCGATTCGTTGGACTGTGTAAAAACAGGTTTTGCTTGCGGTTGAGTTCAGTTTGCTGTGAACTAGTGGAATGGTCAGAGTGTCGCGCTCACGCTGAAGCTGACTGGGTGATTAAAAAATACTTTATTTAATTAGTAGCCCACCTTTCTCCTAGTCAAAGCAGCTTATGTTGTTCTCTTCTCCATTTCACCCTCACAACATGCTTGTGAAGTAGGTTAAGCTGAGAATGTGTGACTGGCACGAGGTCCCCCAGAAATCTTCATTGGCAGCTGCTACCAGTTTTCCCCCCCCCCCCCCCCTATATCCGGTTAAGAGATTGTTGAATTGCATGGAGGACAGGGGCACATCCTTCCATTCTCTCTCATCTGTTGCTTGCCTTGTTCTTGCTTCACTGCTACCTACTTTCATGCCCCAAATAAGGAGAGAGACATTTGCAGAGAGCATAATACGGCAGTGCACCCTGTGTGGGGCTGCCCTTGGAGACTGTCCAGAAGCTACAGAAGGCTGTGCCCAGAATAAAGACTGGATTGTAGGGCCCATATCACTCCCGTCTTGTTCCATCTATACTGTTGCCCAGTTTGCTTCCAGGCCCATTTCAAGGTGCTGGTATTGACCTTTAAAAATCCTAAATGTCTTACGACCAGCATACCTGATACCTACTCCCATGAGAACCAATCCCACAAGTGTGGTCATATGCAGGGACTCTGCTTCAGTTGCCCCTGCAGTCTGAAGCTACATGGGGGCAACTTAAACAAGGGCCTTCTTGTGATGGCACCAAAACTTTGGAACTCCCTCCCTGGATAGCTTTGTCTGTCTCCCTCTAGCATTGTCTTCCTGCGGCAGGTGGGTACTTTTTTGTTTGGCTTGGGGTCCCCTCAATAACTCTTATTATCCCTCCTCCCTGTTTGTCTGTTTTCGTGTGTTTCTGTTATGTCTTATTTAATTGCTTTAAATATTATATATAAACGTGCGTGTGTGGTTGGACTTGATGGCCCTTGTAATCTCTTAAGAACATAAGAACATAAGAACTAGCCTACTGGATCAGACCAGAGTCCATCTAGTCCAGCACTCTGCTACTGGCAGTGGCCCACCAGGTGCCTTTGGGAGCTCACATGCAGGATGTGAAAGCAATGGCCTGCTGCTGCTGCTGCTCCTGAGCACCTGGTCTGCTAAGGCATTTGCAATCTGAGATCAAGGAGGATCAAGATTGGTAGCCATAAATCGACTTCTCCTCCATAAATCTGTCCAAGCCCCTTTTAAAGCTATCCAGGTTAGTGGCCATCACCACCTCCTGTGGCAGCATATTCCAAACACCAATCACACGTTGCGTGAAGAAGTGTTTCCTTTTATTAGTTCTAATTCTTCCCCCCCAGCATTTTCAATGTATGCCCCCTGGTTCTAGTATTGTGAGAAAGAGAGAAAAATGTCTCTCTGTCAACATTTTCTACCCCATGCATAATTTTATAGACTTCAATTATATCCCCCCTCAGACGTCTCCTCTCCAAACTAAAGAGTCTCAAACGCTGCAGCCTCTCCTCATAAGGAAGGTGCTCCAATCCTTCAATCATCCTCGTTGCCCTTCTCTGCACTTTTTCTATCTCTTCGATATCCTTTTTAGCATAAGCATAAGCATAAGCATAAGCATTTTATTGTCATTGTGCACGCACAACGAAATTAACAGCAGCATTCCTCGATGCACACAATTTCAGACTCATACATCATCCTCACTTTCCCCTTCCTCCACCCATCCCTACACAGCCCCAAATACATCAATATGAAGCAGCGGAGTTTAGCATAGCCACAGCTCTAGAGTAGAAGCTGTCTCTAAGCCTCTTTGTCCTAGTTCTGAGGGCCCTGTATCGTCTGCCAGATGGTAACAGTTTAAAAAGAGTGTGCTGGATGAGACGGGTCCCTCAGAATATTTTGGGCTTTATTTAGGCTTCGAATTATAGATTTCTTCCAAGGAGGGAAGAGGGCAGCCGATAATCCTTTGTGCAGTAGTGATCACCCTTTGGAGCTTCTTTCCTATTCGGGCCACTGTGCAACTGGAGAACCATACACAGACGCCGTAGGTTAGGACCCTCTATATAGCGCAGCTGTAAAAGGACACCAGCAGTTTTTCATCCAATTGTTGCCTCCTTAAAAGTCTCAGAAAGTACAGTCTTTGCTGGGCTTTCTTAACCACCGCAGCAGTCTGTACGCCCCAGGTCAAGTCCTCTTTAATCATAACACCCAGAAATTTAAAACTAGCCACCCGCTCCACTTGATCTCCATTTATAGTCAAGGGCTGAATTTCTGAGCTATTCCTTCTATAATCCACTATGAGCTCCTTTGTCTTGTTAGTGTTAAGAACTAGGTTATTTTCCCTGCACCATGAGAGCAGTCGGTCCACTTCATTCCGATAGGCAGACTCATCCCCTCCAGAGATGAGCCCCACCACCGTTGTGTCATCAGCGAATTTGATAATGGTGTTACTATGATAGACAGGAGTACAGTCATATGTATAAAGGGTGAACAGTAAAGGACTCAACACATCCCTGTGGCGTTCCCATATTTAGAGTAAGAACTGAGGAAACCCGATTTCCCAGTCTAACCCTCTGGGAACGTCCAGACAAGAAGTCCCTAATCCACAAACAGATTGAATGTGAGAGTCCAAGATCCACAAGTTTTGTCACCAGTCTTTGTGGCGAGATTGTATTAAATGCGGAACTAAAGTCCAAGAAAGAGCATTCGCACATAATTCCCCTGATGTTCCAGATGGCCAAAGCAGTGTGGAGGCTAATGGCAATGGCGCCCTCCTCAGATCTCTTAGTCCGATATGCGAATTGATGTTTATCAAATGTATCTGGAAGGCAAGAACTAATATGCCTATGGACCAGTTTTTCAAAACACTTCATGATGATGGGGGTGAGTGCCACTGGTCTATAATCCTGAAGATTGTCAGCAGGAAATCTCTTTGGTAGTGGAACAATGGTGGAAGCTTTCAAACAAGATGGGATGGTGGACTGGGATAAAGATCGATTAAAGATCCCAGTAAAAACACCAGCCAGTTGGTTAGCGCATTCCTTTAACACCCGACCGGGAATACCATCCGGTCCAGCAGCCTTCCTTGGATTCACAGCCCTCAAAACTTGCCTCACCTCATGTTCCTCCACAGTGAGGTGGGAGCTGCAATCACCTAGTGGCTGTGTGTCATCTCCTTCTGATAGACCTATTTCAAAGCGGGCAAAAAAGTGATTTAGCTCCTCTGCCAGAGAAGAAGAATCCCCATCTACAGAGATGTCATTGGTTGGTTTATGATTGGTAATTTGTTGAGATGTGGCGACCAGAACTGAACACAGTACTCCAAGTGTGGTCGCACCACGGCTTTATATAAGGGCATGACAATCCTTGCAGTTTTATTATCAACTCCTTTCCTAATTATCCCCAGCATAGAGTTTGCCTTTCTCACAGCTGCCATGCATTGAGTTGACATTCCCATGGAACTATTAACTAAGACGCCCAAATCCCTTTCCTGGTCTGTGACTGATAGCACTGACCCTTGTAGCGTGTATGTGAAGTTTGGATTTTTTGCCCCTATGTGCATCACTTTTCATTTTGCTACATTGAACTGCATTTGCCATTTCTGAGCCCACTCACCTAATTTATTAAGATCCGCTTGGAGCTCTTCGCAATCCTTTGTGGTTCTCACCACCCTACATAATTTTATATCATCTGCAAACTTGGCCACCATGCTACCCACCCCTGCTTCCAGGTCATTTATGAATAGGTTAAAGAGCACTGGTCCCAAAACGGATCCTTGGGGGACACCACTCCCTACATCTCTCCATTGTGAGAACTTCCCATTTATACCCACCCTTTGTTTCCTGTTCCTCAACTAGTTTTTAATCCATAGGAGGACTTCCCCTCATATTCCTTCATTGCTGAGTTTTCTCAACAGTCTCTGGTGAGGAACTTTGTCAAAAGCCTTTTGGAAATCCAAGTAGACAATGTCCACTGGTTCCCCCTTATCCACATGCCTGTTTACACCCTCAAAGAACTCTAGTAAGTTTGTAAGACAGGACTTGCCTCTGCAAAAGCCATGTTGACTCTTTCTCAGCAGGTCTTGCTTTTCTTCTACATGTTTTATAATTTTATCTTTAATGATAGATTCTACTAATTTACCAGGAACATATGTCAAACTGACTGGCCTGTAATTTCCTGGGTCCCCCCTAGACCCTTTCTTAAAGATTGGTGTGACATTGGCCATCTTCCAGTCTTCAGGGATGGAGGCAGATTTCAGGGATAAGTTGCATATTAATGTGAGAACATCAGCAATTTCATGCTTGAGCTCTTTAAGAACTCTTGGGTGAATGCAATCTGGGCCAGGGGATTTGGTAGCATTTAGTTTATCAATGGCTGCCAGAACTTCTTCCTTGCCTACCACTATCTTCGCCAGTTCCTCGGATTCACCACCTAAGAAGCTTGGTTCAGGTGCAGGAATTTTCCTCACCTCCTCTTGGGTGAAGACAGATGCAAAGAATTCATTCAGCTTCTCTGCAATCTCCCTGTCATCTTTTAGCACACCTTTTGTTCCTTCATCATCTAACGGGCCTGCCGCTTCCTTAGCTGGCTTCCTGCTTTTGATGTACTTGAAGAACTGTTTGTTGCTGGTCTTGATGTTTGCAGCCATGCTTTCCTCATAATCCTTTTTTGCCTCCCTTACAGCTAACTTGCTTCTCTTCTGCCACCATTTGTGTTCTCTCTGGTATTCTTCATCAGTTAGGTTGGACTTCCATTTTCTAAAAGACATCTTTTTTTTCCTAATAATTTCCTCAACCTCCCTTGTTAATCATGGTGGCTTTCTTTTGGACTGGGCGCTGCCTTTCCTAACCTGCGGAACACATTCCAGCTGAGCTTTTAAGACTGTGTTTTTAAATAACCTCCAAGCATCTTGGATAGTTTTGACTCTCTTGATTTTCCCTTTCAGCTTCCTGCGCACTATCCCCATCATCTTTGAGAAATTTCCCTTTCTGAAGGCGAATGTAACTACATTAGTAGTTGTCACTTGTTCACATGCAGAGTTACTGAATCTGACACAGCATTGTGGTCGCTGTTCCCTATCGACTCAACAACACTGACTTCCCGCACCAGGTCCTGGGTCCCACATAGAATTAGATCTAGGATCACCTCTCCCCTGGTTGGTTCCACAACCATCTGCTCTAAGCCACAGTCATTTAGCATATCCAGGAATGTTCTCTCCTTACTATGACCTGAACATGCATTTTTCCAGTTTATATGGGGATAGTTAAAATCACCCATTACCACGACATTTTTGCTTTTGTTGGCCTCTCTAATTTCTTTTTCCATCTCAGAATCCTCTTGTGCACTTTGGTCAGGGGGACGATAATATATTCCTAATGTTAAACTATGCTTCACCCCTGGTATTGATATCCACAGTGCTTCTGTAGAGGAATCAGCTCCCCCTGCATTGTCTATTTTATGTGACACTATGCTCTCTTTGATGTAGAGGGCCACCCCACCCCCAATACGCCCTGTCCTATCCTTCCTGTAGAGCCTGTAACCTGGGATAACAGCATCCCACTGGTTCTCCTCATTCCACCATGTCTCTGTGATGTCCACTATATCAATGTCCTCCTTCAAAACTCTGTACTCCAGCTCCTCCCCATTTTAAGTTTAATGCTCCTACTATTAGCATAGAGACACTTGTATACTCTGTCTTTGTCCCTAACCTGGGATTTATGTGTTTTGCCCTCTAGCCTTTTGTAGACACTATCACTTATCACATTGCTATGCTCCTCGCTTGTATGTGGTTGATTTAGAAAAACCTCCCTCTCTGTCTGCATCCCCATGGACTCTGTATTCCGAACCGAAGTCACCTCATCTCCTGTCGGCTTTCCCCCAAGGATCAGTTTAAAAGCTGTTCTGCCACCTTTTTAATGTTGAGCGCCAGCAGCCTGGTTCCTCTTTGGTTAAGATGAAGCCCGTCCCTTTTGTACAGGCCTGCCTTGTCCCAAAAGGTTCCCCAGTTCCTGACAAATATGAAACCCTCTCCCTTACACCACCTTCTCATCCACGCATTGAAACCCTGTATCCTCCTCAGCTTGCTCAGCTCGCTCTAAGTGCTTGGAACGGGTGGCATTTCTGAGAATGCCACCTTGGGGGTCCTGGATTTTAACCTGTTTCCTAGCAGCCTAAATTTAGCTTCCAGAACCTCCCGGCTACATTTCCCAATGTCTTTGGTACAAATGTGGACCAAAACTGCTGATTCCACCCCAGCACTGTCTAACAGCCTATCTAGACGAAGCGTGACATTCTCAACCTTCGCACCAGGCAGGCAAGTCACCATGCGGTCATCACACCTCTCCCAAACCTAACTCTCTATATTCCTAATGATTGAATCACACACTACAAGGAGCCCCCCACCTCCCCGAGGGGTATCCTCAGTGCGAGAGGCTATCTGACCACCAGCTAAGGAAGGGGTCCCATCTAAGGGAGCATCTTCCACCACCTCAGACTGGCACCCTCCATCCCCAAGGCCTTCATTCTCCATGACATCTGAAGAGATGTCACCTTGGGAGTGGAACCCGACTGTTAGGTCCCTGAAAGCCTCGTTTGTTGCCCCCTCTGCCTCTCTCAGTTTCTCCAGGTCTGCCACCTTGGCTTCAAGAGAACGCACATGTTCCTTGAGTGCCAGTAGCTCATTGCAGCGAGGGCACACCCATGACTTCTGTCCTAGTGGCAGATAGTCATACATGTGACACTCAGTGCAAAACACTGGAAAGCCCCCATCCCCCTGCTGGCTTCCTGCCTTCATATCTAATTTTGTTTAGATATTCAAATACTGATTTTAATTAGTGCCTCCCTCTTTAGGTTTCTATACCTTCTACTATCCCTTAAAATATGTTCTTATTTAGTAAAACACCTGCGCACGCCGTTAGGCGTGTGCCGCTGGTTCCAGAGACTAACTGAAAAGATTTAAAAATATGAGAAGCCCCACCCCTCAGCAGCTCCACCAATCAGCAGCTTCAGCAGCCTCCACCAATCAGCAGCCCCAGGACAAGGAGAAAAAAAAAGAAAACCCCTGTTTAAAATACACTGTTTAAAAGATGTGGCTTTGAGAAAAGCCCTCTGTAAAGAAAAACCAGAGCTCACTCAGCCCTTTCTGGCCCACTCCTCTTCTCCACTGCTTCTCTTCTCTGCTCTTCCAACTCTATGATTATATTATATAGATAGGTAGATATAGATCCATCCATCCATCCATCCATCCATCCATCCATCCATCCATCCATCCATCCATCCATCCATCCATCCATCCATCCATCCATCCATCCATCCATCCATCCATCCATCCATCCATCCATCCATCCATCCATCCATCCATCCATCCATCCATCCATCCATCCATCCATCCATCCATCCATCCATCCATCCATCCATCCATCCATCCATCCATCCATCCATCCATCCATCCATCCATCCATCCATCCATCCATCCATCCATCCATCCATCCATCCATCCATCCATCCATCCATCCATCCATCCATCCATCCATCCATCCATCCATCCATCCATCATGTTTGAAATGTATTGTTTAATGTATGAAATGTATTGTTTAATGTATGAAATGTTCTGATGTGCAGCACCTTGGGGACCCTGAATTGGATGGTATAAGTAAGAAAATGCATCCTATTCTTAGTCTTTTCTAATAAGTACAGATGTGGGGTCTGCCTGTGGATCATATTTTGATTTTTGGTTGTATCCTGACATTAAGAAAAAAAACACACCCTGTGAAGCAATTGGTGAATGAGGAGCAAATTTCTTTTAAATAAATACCATAACTCTTGTAAGCATTATAGGGATGATTTTAATCTTGGCTTATTGGTGAGGGGTGGATTAGGTGACCACACATAGTAACTTGCCCTCCTAGAATCTATGTAAACAAGGGTGTTGTGGTACTTTAAGACTAATAAAATGTAATTTCAGGATAAGCTTTTGCAGGCTAGTGTCCACCCCTTCAGTTAGAAGGGCTTTCTCACTAGAGCGCCCTTTTATTTAGGGATGTGATAAAAACAGATGGGTGAGAGGATCAAAGGGCCATGAAATGCTGTCATTACAAGGTGGGGGTTAATAACATAATTATATAAAATTTACTTCTAATCAAGAAAAAAATAGAGACCATTCATTGGTTTTGCTAACATTAGTGAACAGTTGAAATAGATAGGGAGTCCCAAGCTTTGCTAAGATAATTAAAGCCTACAGTGATTAAGACATCCCAAGTCCTTTATGTAACTGAAGTTTCCTTTCAAGGAAGAGCCTTGGGTAATAAAGACTGTGTTGTCCTGATGAACCATGTTAATGACATTCTTATTATGCAAAGCACGTCAGCATGTTTACCAGAAAATACCAGGTCAGGTTCAAGGTGTTGCTATTAACATTTATAACCCTAAAGGGTCTGGGACCGTTGTACCTGCAGGACTGTCTCTCCCAATATCACCCCGAACAGCCTTACACTTGACTGGAAACAACTTGGTCCCTGGCCCTAGAAACATCTGGTTGTCCTCAACCAAGGAACTAAAAAGATGTGAAAATAGGTGTGGTGGAAACTAACGATGGAACAACATCAAACAAAACCTGCCACACTATGACTACCAAAACCCATATACAGGAACGTGAAATTTCATCCAAAAAGTGTGAACAGAAGTATATTGCAGGAATAAAACACTCATCCCAAGAACTAATTCAAGGAAGAGAAGAAGAAGAGTTTGGATTTATATCCCCCGTTTCTCTCCTGCAGGAGACTCAAAGGGGCTTACAATCTCCTTGCCCATCCCCCCTCACAACAAACACCCTGTGAGGTAGGTGGGGCTGAGAGAGCTCCAAGAAGCTGTGACTAGCCCAAGGTCACCCAGCTGGCGTGTGTGGGAGTGTACAGGCTAATCTGAATTCCCCAGAGAAGCCTCCACAGCTCAGGCGGCAGAGCTGGGAATCAAACCCGGTTCCTCCAGATTAGATACACGAGCTCTTAACCTCCTACGTCACTGCTTAACCTCCTACGCCACTGCTGCGTAGGACACAAAGGCGAGCCAATAATGAGGCACATGATTGTGTGTACCTGCATTGCAGAGGGTTGGACTTGATGGCCCTTGGGGTCTCTTCCAATCAGAGGCGTATTTGCCTAAGGTGCCCCCATTTGGTCACATGCCCCCCCCCCCAAATTTCAGGTTCATTTGTGTGTTTTTGGTTTTTTTAGTGTTTTTCCAGTTTATGGCCTGCAGAGGGTGCAGTTTTTAGGCCAGCAGCACCAAAATTTCAGGAACTTTTTAGGAGGCTCTCCTGAAGATACCACTCAGGGTTGGTGAGGTTTGGTTCAGGGGGTCCAAAATTATGGGCTCCCAAAAGGGGTGCCCCCATCCCCCATTGTTTCCAATGGGAGCGAATAGGAGATGGGGCTACACCTTTGAGGGTCCATAACTTTGAATCCCCTGAACCAAACTTCACCAAACCTGGGTGGTATCATCAGGAGAATTTCCTAAAGATACCCTGAAATTTTGGTGCTGCTAGCTTAACAATTGCACCCCTGACAGCAGGGACCCTCCAAATTTCCCCAGATTCTCCTTTTAAATCCACCCTCTTCGGCATGGACTTAAGGGAGAATCTGAGGTCCCCAGAGTTGGTGGGGAGGGAGCCATGTATGTTTTTCTGGGGGTGATTTGTGAGCTGGTGCAAAAAAATCATTGTTTGGTCATGGTAGGAGAGGGTGGCCTCCCATATGGAAGGGGGGGAGGCAAACTCAGGGTTTGTCCCCTGGCTCCAGTTTGCCTAGACATGCCTCTGCTTCCAACTCTATGATTCTACTTAAAAATCTATTGGAGAAATTTGTTGATTGGCTGGACAGGGATACGATCCTGGCAATTGAACAGGCAGACTTCAGAGCAGGAAGATCTACATTAGACCACTGATTAACCATTCAACACCTCATTGAGAAATATTCATCAGGAAGAGACACATCCTTATATGCTGCATCCATAGACTTGAAAGTGTCCTTTGATTCAGTGCCCAGGGCACGTCTCTAGGAAAAAATTACAAGACTCATCAATTGATAGGAGATTGCTGGCTCTCATTCAAATTTTGCACACCACCACCACACTTTAGAGTTAGATATAACTGAAGTGGTCTTCTGTCAGACTCCATTAAAACATATACGGGAGTAAGAAAAAGATGTTAGCTTGCCCCAGTGTTGATAATTTTGTACCTGACTTGGTGAATATTCTTGAATAACCCAAAGTTCCATTCTCCTCAAGTGACAAACCGGCACATCTCCGTCTTGTTGTACGCTGTTGATGACACTATTTTGTCTAGAACACCAGTAGGACTGAGGAGAGCCTTAAATAAGCTGGTCCACTTTTGTAACCAAAATCAACTTTCCAAAAACCCAAATCTTCGCCTTCGGAATACGGCCCAAGATCAGAGGCTGGCAAATATTGGGCAATAGGAATGAACAGCTCCCCAGTTACTTGGGGGTGATATTGCAGGCTACAGGTGCTAAATATCTCCTGAAGTCGGCCCACGGGGGTTGCAAGGAAGAGGCGAGACGCGGAGATATCATCCGGTGGAGAGAGCCAGCAACAGGAAGCGTGCGATCCGTGGATCTGGCAACTCTGCCATGTGCTAGTCCAGTGGTGGCGAACCTTTGGCACTCCAGATGTTATGGACTACAATTCCCATCAGCCCCGGCCAGTATGACCAATTGGCCATGCTGGCCGGGGCTGATGGGAATTGTAGTCCATAACATCTGGAGTGCCAAAGGTTCGCCACCATGGTGCTAGTCCCTGGCACCTTTTATTAGGGTTTACGATAGGGGCGTATATGGGAGGCGGGAGAGCGGGAGAATATCATATGATACATGACATCATGGGGTTGCCTACGTGCGGGAGGAAACGTTCGCGTCTGGGTCTAATCCATACCTGGGGGCAAGCGCCCCTTTGTCCCTTTGTCTGGGACACCTGGTGACCGTGAGTCAGGTAGTTCATGACCTGTGACTCACGGGGGATCTGGGGGATGGGTGAGCGTGTGCGCCCAGAAGGATACAGATGGCACAGGCATTCCATGTGCTCTTTCTGAGGTTCTGCTGGGTTCGCGGGGCTCATCCCTACAATCTCCACCATGACACAGTGGCTGGGGAAAGGTCAGCTGATAGTATCTTAAAATTCTATAAATCCCGAGGAGGATCCCTTGTTCTGGCAGGCCTCAAACTGTTCAAAGCAAAAACTATTGCACAGCTAAAGTATGGGTCCTTTTTGGGACCATAACCCTCTTCATTTGGTCCTTGGGAGAGAGTGCAGTCTAAATTTCTTAGGTCCCTTTTACAGGTTCCTAAGGGTGTTTCTAATGCATGGATTAGACTGGAAACAGGGATCCTTAAGGTGAAAGTATCTATTTGTATACTGTCAATCTACAAATGACTTTAAGGCTACCTCAGTCCTCAAGGGTTGTTCCCACTAATCCACCAGGATAACTTTCAATGTAGCTGGCATAGAGTGGTCTTAGGTTCTCTCCAAAAATGGGACTTGCCCCTCAAGCCCTCCTAGATTTAGGAATTGAGCAGGCAAGAGTATTTGTCAGAAGAGATCCCCAAGCCTCCTTCAGAAAGAAGTGAGAAAGAGTATAGAATAGAATAGAATGGCAAGGGATATTGAAA
Source organism: Sphaerodactylus townsendi (assembly GCF_021028975.2). Classification (NCBI taxonomy): domain Eukaryota; kingdom Metazoa; phylum Chordata; class Lepidosauria; order Squamata; family Sphaerodactylidae; genus Sphaerodactylus; species Sphaerodactylus townsendi. The sequence goes on along the minus strand of NC_059427.1, from coordinate 150,991,854 downwards.
AAGGACAGGGAAAGCAGAAAATTAAAGTTAAGCTAAGGAGCCTAAGGATCCGCTGCACTCCCTGTTCAGGCAGGAAATAGAACTGGGAAAGTAAGGAGTCCTAGCCTGAACAGGAAGTGACGTTTTTTATCCCTGCCTCCCTGAGAGGGGGTGGAAATCACCCACCGAGAAGGTCTCCTGCCTACAAGAGAAGGCCCCTTCAGGGTGAGTACCAATGGTCCGTTCTCTCCAAAAATGGGACTTGCCCCTCAAGCCCTCCTAGATTTAGGAACTGAGCAGGCAAGAGTATTTGTCAGACAGTCTCCGACAAACAGATCTAGCAATTTCTCCGGGGTGTTTATTTTGGGAAAACTCAAGATATAAGGTGACCCCGGCAACCTATCTATATTTTCTTGAAGTTGGCAAGATGGGGAGAACGTTCACACTTGCCAGATGCAATTCCTTGCCCTCTCATGTTTTGGAGGGTAGGTATAAGAAAATCCCAAATGGCATGAGGCTATGTTCCTGCTCCCTGAAGGATCTACTCAATTGAGCATATGTTTTTCAAATGACCTATCTATAACAAGATACGTAATGAAACTATAGGCCAGTGGTGGCGAACCTATGGCACGGGTGCCAGAGGTGGCACTCAGAGCCCTCTCTGTGGGCACGTGCAGAGTGCCCCCCCCCCCCCCATCTAGGCTGGCCTGGGCCGCTGGGCTCGATTATTAGCATTAAACCTAAGACCTAGTTTTGGGGAAGCAGTGTAGGTAACCCTGTTAAGCGCTGTTAAACCACCCTGATTATCATGCAAAGAACAAAAGCACAATCCTTTACGTGGGAGTAAGCTCGGTTGCTGGCAATGGGGCTTGCTTCTGAGTCAACTCTCCTAGGATCATGATTCACCTGTTGGAAGAGATTCACGGTTGCTTCAAAGCAAAGCCACCGACTACCACCAAGCTTACTCCCGGGTAATGTGTGCCTTGGAGCCAACCATTTTTTCTAAACTAAACTGCCATTAAGGTTAAATTGCCGTGTTGGCACTTTGCGATAACTAAGTGGGTTTGGGGCCGCAGTTTGGACCCTCGGTCTCAAAAAGGTTCGCCATCACTGCTATAGGCCCTGTGCTGGCCAGCATGTATGGAAGGAATGACAAAAACAAACTAGACCAGGGGTCTGCAACCTGCGGCTCTCCAGATGTTCATGGACTACAATCCCCATCAGCCCCTGCCAGCATGGCCAGTTGGGGCTGATGGGATTTGAAGTCCATGAACATCTGGAGAGCCGCAGGTTGCAGACCCCTGAACTAGACTTTTTGTTAGAAGAGGGAGGAGGAGGAGGGAGGAGGAGGAGGAGGAGGAGGAGGAGGAGTTTGGATTTATATCCCCCCTTTCTCTCTGTAGGAGACTCAAAGGGGCTGACAATCTCCTTGCCCTTCCCCCCTCACAACAAACACCCTGTGAGGTAGGTGGGGCTGAGAGAGCTCCGAAAAGCTGTGACTAGCCCAAGGTCACTCAGCTGACGTATGTGGGAGCGCACAGGCTAATCTGAATTCCCCAGAGAAGCCTCCACAGCTCAGGCGGCAGAGCTGGGAATCGAACCCGGTTCCTCCAGATTAGAGACACGAGCTCTTAACCTCCTACGCCACTGCTGCTCCAGGGACCACCAAATTACCAGCGCTGTAGCTCAATTTTGTACTCTACTAGGCAACTCAGGAAAAACTGGGAGACAGCTGGAGGTCCCCCCCCCCTTTACTTATTTATTAAAGCTAAAGGTCATCGTAAAACTCTTTTAATGGTGCTTTTGGGAAAAGTATAGAACAGAACTAAAAGCGGGCAAGGTTTTACATTTTGGACAAGTGTGGCTTCCAAGAGTGGCTGTTTTATTTTTTTGGTTGGATCATGGTTCTGGCCGTGGACTAAATAAAATGACTGCTCAGTCCCTTGCAGGTTCAAACGGTACACCCTCTCTGCTTAAGTGTTTGCTGGCGTGGCGTTTAGCCTGAACCTAAAAGTTAACCATTTGGATTTGGTGTTACGCTTGTTGCGGCGTAATGGGCTTATTCTGTGCGCTGCATCTTTCTCATCCTGGATTCTGCTTCTCAAAACCTCTGTTGGTGTTCATTTGCAGAAGATGCTTCTGGGGAGGGTGTTACTACAGTTTACAGCGATACCGCACCACCGCAGGTTTCAGACTCTACAGATGAATTCACTACCTACTTTGATCAGAAAATCCCGATCCCCGAAGATGAAAAGGTTAGTGTGACCAGCCCTGACACCACCTCTGGTTCAGCTCTTTTCACCTTTGCAGGAAAAGGGGTGTATATGTCACTGAAATGGCTCAGTTTGCCTGCAGACAGAAAGAAAGGTTCCTCCAACTGCAAAGTATTCACCCCCAGAGGAGGTTACCTACAGTAACCCTGCATGAGTTCTGACTTTGCTACCTTGCAATCACCCTGTCTTTTGGAGTAGACCTTTGGGTTGCATCTTTGTATCCGAGACGGAAAAGGCATTCCGTGTTCCAGAAATATTAACCCAACCTCAGAGGAGGCTGCTTTTCGTGCCTCTGCGTGAGTCATGCTCTGGACTTATTTTCTTCCATTGTGGATCCATGTCAAAACCACCGACACATGCAGAAGGTCAGCAAGTGGGTCTCTTAGAGGAATAGCTATTTCTGGCTCTGCCAAGGATTTTCAGTTATAAAGGCCTTCTCCTTCCTGTTTTTTACCTGTGGGGGGAGGGGGGAGTATGCAGTAATTTTGGTCACCTAATCAATGTAATAGGAGCCTTATGGTACAGAGTGGTAAGCTGCAATATTTCAGTCAAAGCCTGGCCTTAGTTCAATCCAGACGGAAGTTGGTTTCAGGTGTCTGGCTCAAGGTTGACTCACCTTTCTATCTTTCCGAGGTTGGTAAAATGAGTCCCCAGTTTGCTGCGGTTGAAGTGTTAATGACTGGGAAAGGTACAGTGGCAAACCACCCTAGTAAACATCGTGATGTGACATCATCCTATGGGTCAGTAATGATCCAGTGCTTGCACAGCGGTCTGCCTTTATTTTTGTAATCAGTGTAATGGTTGGCTGGCAGGGAACAACAGTGCTCTGTAGAGGTAGCAGCCTTTAATCTTGAGAGAAGAATAATTAAGTGCTTACCTCTGCTGCTATCCTTTAAAATAAAGTTAGCTCTTTACTGGAATTAATAGCTTCTCCTTTCATTGTTGTTGTAATAACCGCAGAGACCTTCTGTTCAAAGGGTTGCAGTGTGGAATTCAGATTTCCCCCCTCCTCCACAAGAAGCCTGCTGGTTGACCTTGGGCTGGTCACAGTTCTCTCAGAGCTCTCAGCCCCGTCTACCTCACAAGGCGTCTGTTGTGGAGAGAGGAAGGAGTTTGTTGGCCGCTTTGAGACCTTACGCGGTTGAGAATAGCAGGATATAAATTCAAACTCTTCTAGTGAACTGTACGCATCAACGGAGGCTGCGCCCTAGAATGTGACCGAACAGTCCCTTGCAGCTCCAGACTGCAGGGAAAGATTAACAATGGCTCGGAAGCTATCCTTCAAGGAATCTTTAAGCTTCCAAGGAATTTCATAGTGCTCCCAAATACTGTTTGAAAGCCAATAGTTTGCGGCGTACATTGTACAATGCTGCATTATGGATTTCTTCAGTTTATCACATGACAGTTTTCCCTGGATCTCAACTGGCAAGTATGTAATCTTCCCTATATGGACTGATAACCTTCTGTGTTCGTGTCTTGCTTCAGGATGCTGTATCTCTTTTGTGAATGGAACCCCCCCCCCCCCCCTTGGAAATTTAACATTCTATTGTCTGTGCATTCCTATTTTTAAAGCATCCCTGGTTCAGTTTTCGAAAACTCTGGGCTTTCACTGGGCCAGGCTTTCTCATGAGTATCGCCTACCTGGATCCTGGCAACATTGAATCAGATCTACAGTCTGGGGCTATTGCAGGATTTAAGGTAAGGAGTTAAAATCTTGCTCTGAAATTTGGGTCCTGAGCATCCAAAGTCTTCTGTAGGCTTTCAGATCCTAAAGGTCTCTTAATTGTAGTCCTTGCACCAATATAGTATAAGCCTGGACCAACACGTTGTTTAAGGGAATTCACAGCTTGATTTTGCATATGTACTGTTTTACTTGCCAGATATGGGTGTCCTTATTTTCCTGCAGTTTCCCACCATGCAATTCTTTGGAAGAGTCTAGTAGTCTTCTTTCTCCTTTCCAGATCAGGAAAGGAGGAGTTTGTTATTTTTCAAGCTTACTGAGAAAACCTGATTGCATTCACTGTAACACTTCATTTCGGCATCAAAATGTAACAGCCAATAAGAACATAAGAACATAAGAACAAGCCAGCTGGATCAGACCAGAGTCCATCTAGTCCAGCTCTCTGCTACTCGCAGTGGCCCACCAGGTGCCTTTGGGAGCTCACCTGCAGGATATGAACGCAATGGCCTTCTGCGGCTGTTGCTCCCGATCACCTGGTCTGCTAAGGCATTTGCAATCTCATATCAAAGAGGATCAAGATTGGTAGCCAGAGATTGACTTCTCCTCCATAAATCTGTCCAAACCCCTTTTAACGCTATCCAGGTTAGTGGCCATCACCACCTCCTGTGGCAGCATATTCCAAACACCAATCACACGTTGCGTGAAGAAGTGTTTCCTTTTATTAGTCCTAATTCTTCCCCCCAGCATTTTCAATGAATGCCCCCTGGTTCTAGTATTGTGAGAAAGAGAGAAAAATTTCTCTCTGTCAACATTTTCTACCCCATGCATAATTTTATAGACTTCAATCATATCCCCCCTCAGCTGCCTCCTCTCCAAACTAAAGAGTCCCAAACGCTGCAGCCTCTCCTCATAGGGAAGGTGCTCCAGTCCCTCAATCATCCTTGTTGCCCTTCTCTGCATAGTCCTGGCTAGCCCAATTGCATCAGTTCTCGGAGGCTAAATAAGGTTGGCCCTGGTTAATATTTGGATGGGAAACCACAAAGAATACCCAGGTCATGATGCAGAGGCAGGCAATGGCAAAACACGTCTGAACCTCTCTTGCCTGGAAAACCCTATGGGGTCGCCGCAAGTCAGCTGTGACTTGACAGGAAGAAACAAAAAGTAGTACCACATTAGCCCAGCATTGTGGGTAAAGGGGCAGTGATTAAATTGGGACCCAGCAGACAATACCTGTTCATGTTGCTTTTTCACCAAGTTGCATGATCCACCAAAGCATCAGCTTTGCCTGCTTTGAATCACCCACTTTTGGTCTTAGGGAATAACACAGGCCAAATTGGAGTGTATAACATGTCAGTAGAATTACATAACTGCTGATGCTCCTGACCATCACTGGTCAACACACACATTGTATCGATCTAGTATTGGACTCTAGGCGTAGATGGGCTCTAACTCAAGCTAGGTGCAATGTGTTTCCATCAGCAGTAGAGGAGGGACGACAGCTATCTATACCATTCAATGAAAGATTTTGTTCATACTGCTTAAAAAGTAAAGACTCTCACTCATATAATCTTTTCTCCTAAATATGCGAGCATCAGATATTTGCTGCCACAAGCTGCATTTAATAAAGCACTAATTTGCTCAGCCAATTCTGGAATGGCCCTACTTCTAAACAGTAGAAAAACAGAGATACTGGAAGAGACCGCAAAATTTCTTCTGCAAATAATTGCCTTACGTACTCAAGAACAACATTAGAGAACTTGATCTTGTTTTAATATTTATTTATTTATTTATTTATGAGGCTTTTAGACCGGCCCATCCCCAGAGGGCTCTGGGCGGTGTACAACAGATAAAAACAACAGTACAGAGTTATTAAAACATTAAAAGCAGCAACAGTTAAATAATAATTATCAAAAAAAATAAGGATATGAGTGGGTCCAGCATCCTAATTTTAAAATCCCCTCCCCCCCCCAGAGGGAGGCATGGTGGCCTCGTTAGCTGACAGATGCCCCCTCCCTCCCCTCCCTTGCATGCCATTCCTCACTCCCTCCCCTCACTTGCATGCCATCCCTCCCTCCCCCACTCCCCTTGCATGCCACCCTCCCTCCCCTCCCTTGCATGCCACCCCTTACTCCCTCCCTCCCCTCCCTTGCATGCCACCCCTCCTTCCCCTCCCCCTCCCTCCACTAGGGTGGGTGGGCCAGGTCCAGATGCTGGGCCCCCTCCCTCCCCTCCCTTGCATGCCATCCCTCACTCCCTCCCCCCACTCCCCTTGCATGCCACCCTCCCTTCCCTCCCTTGCATGCCACCCCTTACTCCCTCCCTCCCCTCCCTTGCATGCCACCCCTCCTTCCCCTCCCCCTCCCTCCACTAGGGTGGGTGGGCCAGGTCCAGACAAGGACCAAACCGGGGGGGGGGGGGCACCACATCAGTGGCTGGTACCTCCAAAGGCCCGGCGGAACAGCTCCGTCTTACAGGCCCTGCGGAACTCACCAGGGTCCCGCAGGGCCCGGACAGCTGGAGGAAGAGCGTTCCACCAGGCCGGAGCCAGAACTGTAAAGGCCCTGCCGCCCACGCGGGAGCTGCCAGCCCAGCATCATTGAGGGGCTAGGGACCACCACAGGTGAGAAATTGGCCTCAACCGGAAGGCGAAGAGGAGGCACAAAGTGTAGGGCATTTATGGAGTGATGCTGCGTCTCGGAAATATTCATATTTATTTTATATTTGTCCTTGTTTTTATGCCTAATAAAGGTTATGTGATGAGTTATGTGTGCATATATGGTCATGCTTTTGGATCCTGGAAAATCTCTCTTAAAACTTACGTTTAACTCTCTTAAAACTACAGTTTCCAGATTTCTTGGAGAGTAGCTGTATCAGTTAGATGGGTTGAAGGACTGCCCCCCCCCCCCCCCCCCCCGGTGTAGACCAATCTTGGATGCTCTCCCGTAGCAGAAAAAGCCCCACGCCCAACTCCTGTGTATGGATGATGCTTCAATCTGGGGGTTTCTCTGGTAGCACCAGATGTACTTTAATTCTTTTTTTCTTTTCTTTTTGTTTATTTTTTCTTTTATCCTTTATTGGCATCACATAAGTATAAACAGCATCCAGATCACAAAACAAAACAGGGTTACATCGTTTAAAATTAAGTTATACAACTCCAAAATACAATATTATTAAAACAAAAACAAAAAAGGAAACAGACCTATAAAATCTGTCCTGGAATCACTAAAAAATATGGGAACTGCAGTAAATTAACACCACGATGAAGCTGTATTGCTGCTTGCAAAAAACTAGCTACGTCTTCACCTAGGGTTGGATCAGAAGCGTTTAATAAACAATATAGCATTAGAATACCAGGAAGTCCAACTCGGTAGATTGAAATGGGGGATGTGCTTTAGGTAGTTGACACTCTGGTCTCGTGAACTGCTTCCAGAGGTTTTGTCAGTTGACCTTTTCCCGTCCTTTGTCTTTCAGCTGCTCTGGGTTCTCCTCCTGGCCACTGTCATCGGTCTGCTGTTGCAGCGTTTGGCGGCTAGACTTGGAGTGGTAACGGGACTTCATTTGGCGGAAGTATGCAACCGGCAGTATCCCAAGGTGAGTAAAAATTAGCTGTGTTCTCCGTTCAGCTGGGAAGACTGTCACATTCAGAATGCCTTGTTGAGAGTAGAGGGCTGCCCTGTCACTGGGTGGAGTCCCCTAATATGTCGTAATCCCAAGCAGAATCATAGTATACGTGATATAGTAATTAGGGCAGGGGTCCAAAATCTTGTTGACTCTGAGCCCTGTTGGAATCTTGGGAGCCAGGCACCACCACAAAATGGCTGCCGTGGGGAAAGGGGTGTGGCTAACCATTAAATGGCCTCCAGGGAGGCTGGGGCCAGCCATAGTAGTTCCCAGCTAATTATTATTTTATTTCCTTTTCTCTACAGAATTTACACTCTGCCTTTTTGCCCTTATCTGGGCCCCCCGAGGCAGCTAACGGATTCAAAACAATCATAATAATAGCATGTCTTGAAAAACGTTAAAACGGGTGTCCAACTCTGGTGCTTCAGATGTTCATGGACTACAATTCCCATCAGCACCTGCTGGCATGGCCAGGAATCCCGGACACCTCTTATGTTTTCTTTAGAGAGGTTTACTTACTATCAGGAGTAATTCCCCTACAAAAGAATGGAAGTGAGAACACTCTTCTTGCTCCAGAAGGCCATCGGGCCATCTTTTCCCCATGAGCAGACCACCATTTCTGGAACCAGCTGCTGAGAATAAAGCCATGCCAGCAGGGGCTGATGGGAATTGTAGTCCTTGAACATCTGAAGTGCCAGAGTTGGACACCCCGCGTTAAAACAAAAGAGAAATATACCATTAAAACCATTTCAGCCAAGCTTAAATACATAGCTGAAAACATTTTTTAAACATTAAAGCATAGTGCATGAAGGAGGGGTCACAGAGGGGAACTCTAGACAAAACAAAGAAGTCTTCACCCGCTGACCAAGCATTTTCCTGAGATGAGGGCCACTATTTCCCAAACTGGTGTCCTTGCAGACATCGAATGTGGTGCTTCCTCAGCTCTTTTGACGCGCCTGGTCTTCCACTGAGGTGAGGGAAAACTAGGACCAATCCTCTTCTTTGAGAAAGAGAGGCTTTGGAGGAGTAGGAAGTGGGTTCCATGGTGAGCGGGCTTACTAGAATGAACTGTGACCTTCTAGTTACAGTCTTTTGTCTGCCAATTGTATTATTCCCTTATACCTTGTTCCCTTTTAATATTTACACTCTTATCTCATTCTCCTTATGTTCCATTCCTTTTTGGTTTCCAATTTTCTTCTGCCAGTAGATTATTTTAGATACATATTAAGAAGAAGAAGAGTTTGGATTTATATCCCCCCTTTCTCTTCTGTAGGAGACTCAAAGGAGACTCCCCACCCGCCCTTAGGGCATGGCCACGCCTACCCAAGCCCCGCCCCTGGCCTAGCGCTTATAAATCAGCTCTCCGAGGCCGGGGACGGCAGACTGCCCTGCCCTGCCCTGCCCTGCCCTGCCCTGCCCTGCCCTGCCCTGCGGCTCCCGTTCTGCTCCTGCCCTGCTCTTGCTCCTTGCCCTGCTCCTAATGCCCTGCCTTGCTTCTTGCTCCTCCTGCCTCCTGCTCCTGTCTCCTCCCAGCCGGCAGCCGGCAGTCCCTTCTGCCCTCCCCTCTGGGCAGAGAGGCATGCAGAGGGGAAAATGGAGCCCTGGTGCAAAATCTTGAGCTGCTCACTGCAGTCACGCTGTGATGCTGGAATCCACCCCCAAACAGCATCACTTTCAATGGTGTTTAAACTAGAGAGCCCAAATTCTCCTTTTAAATCCACCTTAAAGGGAGAATCTGGGGTCCCCAGATAAAACAATATTGAAAGTGATGCTTATCCCCCACTGTGAAACAGCATCACTTTCAATGTGGCGTAGTGGTTAAGAGCAGGTGCATTCTAATTTGGAGTAACCGGGTTTGATTCCCTGCTCTGCCACTTGAGCTGTGGAGGCTTATCTGGGGAATTCAGATTAGCCTGTGCACTCCTACACATGCCAACTGGGTGACCTTGGGCTAGTCACAGCTTTTCGGAGCTCTCTCAGCCCCACCCACCTCACAGGGTGTTTGTTGTGAGGGAGGAAGGGCAAGGAGATTGTAAGCTCCTTTGAGTCTCCTACAGGAGAGAAAGGGGGGATATAAATCCAAACTCTTCGTCTTCTAAACTGAGGACCTCAGATTCTTCCCTTTAAATCCATGCCGAAGGGGGGGTGGATTTAAAAGGAGAATCTGGGGAAATTGTTAGGGGTGCCTGCTGTCCAGGGGTGCAATTATTGAGCTAGAAGCACCAAACCCTTTCAGGGTATCTTTTAGGGGAGACTAACTTCTAGCCAATGATTACCAATTCTGCAGGTTTGGTGAAGTTTGGTTCAGGGGGTCCAAAGTTATGGACCCTCAAAGGTGTATCCCCCATCTCCTATTAGCTCCCATTGGAAACAATGGGGGATGGGGGCACCCCCTTTGGGAGTCCGTAGCTTTGGACCCCCTGGACCAAACTTCAGAAAACCTGGGTGGTATCAATAAGAGACTCTCCCGATAAAACATCCCAGGTTTGGTGAAGTTTGGTTCAGGATGTCCAAAGTTATGGACCCTCAAAGATGTAGCCCCCATCTCCTATTAGCTCCCATTGGAAACAATGGGGGATGGGGGCACCCCTTTTGGGAGTCCATAGTTTTAGACCCCATGAACCAAACCTCACCAAACCAAGTTAGTATCATCAGGAGAGTCCCCCAAACAATCCCTGAAAGTTTGGTGCTGCTAGCCCAAACAATGCGCCCCCTGCAGGCCAAAAACCGAAAAAAACACTAAAATGTTTTTAAAACCCACAAACGGAGGGGCGGAGCTTCGGACATGAATGGGGGGGGGTTGAACCCGAGAACCCCCCCCCCCCTTACCTATGTCCTTGCTGTTAACATAATTCTGATTGCCATAGTCTGGAAAAGCATTTGCAATATAGGTGTTGTTATTAGCAAAGAGAGCAAAGAACTGAGGGAGTTGGGGGAAGATGGGAGCTTTGAATGAAACTGTTTTCTGATCATATGCTGAGAGCACTCTTTGGGGGAAACCCCCCACTGTGCATACACAGACTTCAAAAATTGTGGATTAGGACTTGGGACTTTCCTACAGATTTATTTATTCATCCTCTCTGTCTTTCTCTCCCTCCCTCCCTCCCTCCCAACCCCACCTCACCTCTCTCCCTCCCTCCCTCCCTCCCTCCCTCTCTCTCTCTCTCTCTCTCTCCCCCTCTCCCCCTCTCCCCCTCTCCCTCCCTCCCTCTTTCTCTCTTTGTATGTGTGTGTATACACACACACACACACACACACACACACACACACACACACACACAATTACTGAGACGCAAGGCAGGTTATACAATATAAAACAACGCAATCAGACACGATAAAACATTTAATAAATGATGCAATAGGACTAGGATTACAGAATTAGAAAATAATCCAAAGAACAAACTATATATATACAATTAACAAGCCGAAACTGGGATTACAAAGGTAGAAGACAATGTAGTAAAAGCATGATGGTGTAGTGTGTAGGAAAGCCATTGCGGCGTAGTGGTCAACAGCTACTGTCTGCAGTCTGTAGAATCATCGGTTTTGATTCCCCACTCCTCCACATGAGCAGGGGACTTTTATCTGGTGAATTGGATTTGTTTCCTCGCCCCTCCACATGAAGCCTGCTGGGAGACTTTTGGCTGGTCACAGTTTCCTCAGAATTCTCTCAGACCCACCTGCCTCACAAGGTGTCTGTTTGGGGAGAGGAAGGGAAGGCTGAGGATTGTAAACTGCTTTGAGACTCCTCAAGGTAGAGAAAAGGGTACAAAAACTAAGGCTGATTCCGCATGGGCCAAATAGAGCGGTGTGAAAACGGTGTGAAAACAGTATAAACCCTTTTACACCATTTTAAACCCTTTTACACCATTTTCACACTGCTGTTTTTGGCCCGTGCGGAATCAGGAGCAGCAGTGGCGTAGGAGGTTAAGAGCTCCTGTATCTAATCTGGAGGAACCCGGTTTGATTCCCCGCTCTGCCGCCTGAGCTGTGGAGGCTTATCTGGGGAATTCAGATTAGCCTGTACACTCCCACACACGCCAGCTGGGTGACCTTGGGCTAGTCACAGCTTGTCGGAGCTCTCTCAGCCCCACTCACCTCACAGGGTGTTTGTTGTGAGGGGGGAAGGGCAAGGAGATTGTGAGCCCCTTTGAGTCCTACAAGTGGAGCAGAAAGGGGATTAGAAATCCAAACCTTCTTCTTCTCTTCTTCTTCTTCTTCTTCTTTACTTCTTCTTCTTCTTCTTCTTCTTCTTCTTCTTCTCTCTTCTTCTTCTCTCTTCTTCTTCTCTTTCTTCTTCTTTCTTCTTCTTCTTTGTATTCTTCTTCTTTCTTCTTCCTTTCTCTTCTTTTCTCTTCTCTCTTTCTTCTTCTCTTCTTTCCTTCTTTCTTTCTTCTTTCTTCTTTCTTTCTTCTTCTTCTTCTTCTTCTTCTTCTTCTTCTTCTTCTTCTTCTTCTTCTTCTTCTTCTTCTTCTTCTTCTTCTTCTTCTTCCACGTTAGATATCACCGCAGTAGACTACAGTCTTGTTCCATTAAAAAGGCATCCTCCTGAGCGTCTTCCTCCTCTTTACAATCCGGCCCACGCCCTTCTTTCTGTTCTGATATGCCTTCATCGTGTTTGCTTCATGTGGCCTCTATAATTACTTCACTGATCTTGGAGAATCCTATCTGTTTTGCATTTGGAGAAGCCAGTCTTCAAAAGCCTGGATTTAAATGAATGCCTAGAAGATCTGTTCACTCTGCACTTTTTTCTGGAGGCCTGTTACGGCAGGACACGGTTGCCCAGGAATGTGGAACACTTTTGTAAAAAGGCTGCCTGATTCTCCCCCACCCCCCCGCCCCCCCTCGAGTGTTATTCATCTCCCCTCATTCTCTGTTCCTGCGTTTTACTGGGTGGCCTCAAATTACTGCCTTGGGAATTAATTACACCCTTGGGATTGTTCAGATTCTGTCTGGAGGGAACCCAAACCCTGAGGCAATTGGCTATGGCTCTTTCAGCCCCCAAATCATTACTAATGTCATCTCATTCTGGGTAGTTGGAGCAGGGGCGTAGCTTTATAGAAAGGTGCCCAGAGATAGCCTTGTGTGCTGCATTTCCCCCTGACAGATGTGCCCTGCCGAACTCCACGTGGAGCCCATGAGGGGGGCCAGCCAGCGTGTCCCACTCCCAGACTTCATGTGGAGATCAGGGGTGGAGTGAGCCCAACTGGCTCTGCTCCTAAGCTCCACATGGAGGTCAGAGATGGTGCAAACACCACTTGCCAGCATTCAACTGCACCCCTGCCCCAAATTCCATGGGGAGGTTGGGATCAGGGTGCAGTTCCAAGGGGTGGTGGTGGTGGTCCTGCAATACACCCCCAAGGACGTGGTGCTCCAGGGCTACAGCCCCCTTGCCACTCTACTGGGTTGGAGTCTTTTTTAGTTCAAGTGGAATCTCAGGTTGAGCTGGACAGATACAAGTAGTCATTTTTCCTGAAACAAGTAGAAGAGGAATTGGTCTCCATAGTGCAGTTTTAGTATAGAAAAAATGGTTGACTCTAAGGTGCACGTTACTCGGGAGTAATCTTGGTTGTAGTCGGTGGAAACTGTGCAACACTTTGAACGGGTGAATCACGACCCTAGGAGGGTTTACTCAGAAGCAAGCCCCATTGCCAGCAACCAAGCTTACTCCCAGGTAAAGGATCGTGCTTTAATGTATTGTCGAAGGCTTTCATAGCCAGAATCACTTGGGTGCTGTGTGGTTTCCGGGCTGTATGGCCGTGTTCTAGCAGCATTCTCTCCTGACGTTTCACCTGCATCTGTGGCTGGCATCCTCTGAAGATGCCAGCCACAGATGCAGGCGAAACGTCAGGAGAGAATGCTGCTAGAACACGGCCATACAGCCCGGAAACCACACAGCACCCAAGATCATGCTTTAGTTCTTCCCATGAAAATCAGTAGGGTTTAACAGCGCTTAACAGGGTTACCTACACTGCTTCCCCAAAACTAGGTCTTAGGTTTAATATAATAATCTCCCTGAAATAATTGCACTATTATCACATGACGAGCTCTGTGCACGCGTGCCCACAGAGAGGGCTCTGAGTGCCACCTCTGGCACCCGTGCCATAGGTTCGCCACCACTGCCATAGTGTATTGAATCGAAGGACTCCCCTTTCACGTTACCTTTGGGTGTGGAAATTGCAGCACAGCTTATTTCCAGGTTGAAAAGGCTTCATGAGAAAACTTGAAATACATGGCAGGAGTTTCTGGGAGGGCCAATACTGGCATAGGAGGAACCCACGCAGGCCGGAGATTATGGCATAGTTTTTGTTGTACAGAAACATATAGCCAGAAGTCGCCAGAACCGCTCAGACATTTGTGCATTAAATTACAACACCAGGAATGCATTTCCTTAATACTGTGCGATGGGAATTCTTCGCTTCCCGCGACTGGATAGCACCTCCCTTTAGGAACTCTTCAAAAAAACTCTGCCGAGAGCCTCTAACTTGGCCGCTCCTTTGGCTTAAAAGCGTGACTCTTGCTCTTGTTTGTTAGGGAAGAAAAATCACTTCGCCGTTCTGTTGTTGTGTGTTGATTTATGTCTTGCCAAATCCCATGCATGCAGGTGGTTCCTAATCTCTGCAGACTTTGTGCACTGTTAGAACAGGTTTCAGTGGGACAATGTTTTAATAGTGGCATTACTTGGAATGAAAGCTGCTTTTCAAATCTGAAATATTCTGAATTTGATCTCTTTATCCTTGAATTAGTCTACTCATTTTGTATTCATGTCTGCAGTTTAAATGCGTGAACTTCCTGATTCCTCTCCATTGGCAACTTCTAAATAGTGGAGGAACCGAGAGAAAAAACTGTAGTTAGACTGAACACATGTTCTCCCTCTGACATGATGTTTGTGCCTAGGTCCCACGGATTATCTTGTGGCTGATGGTGGAGCTGGCTATCATCGGGTCCGATATGCAAGAAGTCATTGGCTCAGCAATTGCCATTCACCTCCTGTCTGTTGGGAAGTAAGTTGGCTATTTTATCCTCTGGATTCAAGACCCCACGTGAGATAGATTGACCGAACAAAGAAAGCCATGGCCCTACGCTTGCAAGACCTGAACAAAGCTGTTAACCATAGGACGTTTTGGAAACCGTTCATTCATAGCGTCACCATAAGTTGAAAGCCAATTGATGGCATGTAACACAGGCCCATTCGGTTGAGCGTCTCCTTGCGAGTCCTGGCGGAGTCCCTTGTACCAAGAGAAATTATTCCTCAGTATTGTCTGCTCTGGCAGTGGCTCTTTGTGATCTCAGGCAGACATTTTTCATATCGCCTGATTCTTTTGAGATGGTAGGGATGGGATCTGGGACCCTCTTGATGCAGAGGAGACCCTCTACCACAAAGCCACTGCCCACCCAGTACAAAGATGAGTGATGTCCTATCCCTTCAGATAAGCTGACATATCTGGGAATTCAAGGGCATGGAGTGTGCCCCTTCAGAATGAAGGTAAGGAAGGATGGCTCCATGTTTGAATCCCACCCCCATGACTCATCTGCATATAGAGGAGGAGTAGTAGTAGTAGTAGTAGTTTGGATTTATATCCCCACTTTCTCTCCTGTAGGAGACTCAAAGGGACTTACAACCTCCTTGCCCTTCCCCCCTCACAACAAACACCCTGTGAGGCAGGTGGGGCTGAGAGAGTGCCGAAGAACTGTGACTAGCCCAAGGTCACCCAGCTGGTGTGTGTTGGAGTGCACAGGCTAATCTGAATTCCCCAGATGAGCCCCCACAGCTCAAGCGACAGAGCGGGGAATCAAACCCGGTTCCTCCAAATTAGAATGCACCTGCTCTTAACCACTACACCACTGCTGCTCCTAAATATGTCAGGAAGAAAGCGAGGCTACAACAATGTATTGTCGAAGGCTTTCACGGCCGGATTCAACTGGTTCTGGTGGGTTTTCCGGGCTGTGTGGCCATGGTCTGGTGGATCTTGTTCCTAACGTTTCGCCTGCATCTGTGGCTGGCATCTTCAGAGGTGTATCACAGAGGGAAGTCTGTTACACACTGTGTCCAGTGAGAAGGGAATGTTTTAGTGGGGTATATATTGTCCATGTCCCAGGGTGGGGAACCAATCAGTAAGTGTTTGGGTGAAACTTGTTATGCAAAGATGTGGTTGATAGTATTGTATTGCGGGATTGCGGGAGACTATCAACCCCATCTTTGCATAACAAGTTTCACCCAAACCCTTACTGATTAGTTCCCCACCCTGGGACATGGACAGTATATACCCCAAACATTTCCTTCTCTCTGGACACAGTGTGTAACCGACTTCCCTCTGTGATACACCTCTGAAGATGCCATCCAGGCGAAACGTTAGGAACAAGATCCACCAGACCACGGCCACACAGCCCGGAAAACCCACCAGCACCAGTAGGCTACAACAGTTTTCTTTAGCCTTCCATGTTCTGAGAGTTGGTGTGTTTTTAGTGGGTGTAGGCGTGCTTTGATCTTAAGAACATAAGAACTAGTCTGCTGGATCAGACCGGAGTCCATCTAGTCCAGCATTCTGCTACTCGCAGTGGCCCACCAGGTGCCTTTGGGAGCTCACATGCAGGAGGTGAAAGCAATGGCCTTCTGCGGCTGCTGCTGCTCCTGAGCACCTGGTCTGCTAAGGCATTTGCAATCTGAGATCAAGGAGGATCAAGATTGGTAGCCATAGATTGACTTCTCCTCCATAAATCTTGTCCAAGCCCTTTTAAAGCTATCATCAGTGTTAGTGGCCATCACCACCCTCCTGTGGCAGGCATATTCTAAACACCTCAATCTTCAATGCTATGGAAGCAAAGTGTTTCCTTTTATTAGTCCTCAATTTTTCCCCCCAGCATTTTCATAATGAATGTCGTCCCCTGGTTCTAGTATTAGTGAGAAGAGAGAAAAATTCTCTGTCAACATTTTCTACCCCATGCATAATTTTATAGACTTCAATCATATCCCCCCTCAGCCGCCTCCTCTCCAAACTAAAGAGTCCCAAACGCTGCAGCCTCTCCCCATAAGGAAGGTGCTCCAATCCTTCAATCATCCTTGTGATCTTACCTTGTAAACCGCTTTGGGGATTCATTGTGATCAAAAAAATGTTGGGGTATAAGACTGAACTGGGCCTCCACCAATTCCTTGCCTCTCCACCAATTTCAGGAGGGTTCGCATGGGAGATGGGGATAATTTTCAAAGTTGATTTTGATGGGGTTTTTTGTGTTGCATAACTGTACCAGGGGTAGGGAACCTGATCCAGATTTGATAACAGGAATACAATTCCCATCAGCCTCTGTCAGCATGGCCAATTGGCCATGCTGGTAGGGGCTGATGGGAATTGTAGTTCCTGAACATCTGGAGAGCCGCAGGTTCCCTACCCCTGAACTGTACCCTGGCCAGGGACTTTGGTGATGAGCGGGAAACAAGTTCACCGACGAATAAAATAAAACAAATCTCTTGCCTCCCAGCAGGCTCACTGAGCAAAACCTTGAGGTACACCTGCACAATTTTGATGTCTCCCAAAATTGTGATAAGGTGTCCCCAGTAATGAGGAGAACAAAGGCGAGAAGGGTTAACAAGGTCCTGGTGGGAGAGAAACCGGGGGAAGGGGGTTGCCTGCACGTGTCAAAAGATGCCTTATTTTAATTGCCACGGAGAGGATACGAACGTTTAAGTTTACAAGCTTCACCCGCCCCCCTCAAAATTGGTTTCTGACAATAACTGCAGAGGAGGGGATCTCACAAGAGAATGGACTGCTCCACTCTCCCTGCATTTCAGGTACACTTTTGTTTTATAGCTCACAGTCAATAAAGCAAGCTTTTATACACACACACATTCACACGCAGAAGAAGACGAAGAAGAAGGGTTTGGATTTCTATCCCCCCTTTCTCTCCTGTAAGGAGACTCAAAGGGGCTGACAATCTCCTTGCCCTTCCCCCCTCACAACAAACACCCTGTGAGGTGGGTGGGGCTGAGAGAGCTCAGAAGAGCTGTGACTAGCCCAAGGTCACCCAGCTGGCGTGTGTGGGAGTGTACAGGCTAATCTGAATTCCCCAGAGAAGCCTCCACAGCTCAGGCGGCAGAGCTGGGAATCAAACCCAGTTCCTCCAGATTAGATACATGAGCTCTTAACCTCCTACGCCACTGCTGCTCCTGTGCACGCACAAACGCATGCACGCCCAGGGCAGAAAGGTTGGAAGAAAATCCATAGCACATGACATTTTCAGTAACCGCTCTGAATGTGCGGGCCGCTTGTCTGAACTGTGATAGAAGCTGACATATTTGGATTATCGGCCAGTTAAGTGAAAGAATCCGAACCGGCTGACATTTATCTTTGTCTTCCTCAAGAGGTCCCTTTGTGGTGCGGGGGGTCCCTCATGTAAAACTACTGCCTATTAACCTTCTTCATGTTTCTCTTCCTGGACAAATATGGTGAGCTGCTTGATTTGAACGAGTCCTCTTTCAGCATTTCTTTCCTCCATTGTCACTAACAGGAAAGCACCTCTGCCCAACGAGGATGCTCTTGTTAGTTAACTGAGGCTTGAGAAATTCATGGTGACTTGAGGGGTCGTCCTTGGGGATTGGAAGAAGAAGAAGAAGAGTTTGGATTTGTATCCCCCTTTCTCTCCTGTAGGAGACTCAAAGGGGCTGACAATCTCCTTGCCCTTCCCCCCTCACAACAAACACCCTGTGAGGTGGGTGGGGCTGAGAGAGCTCCGAAAAGCTGTGACTAGCCCAGGTCACCCAGCTGGCATGTGTGGGAGTGCACAGGCTAATCTGAATTCCCCAGATAAGCCTCCACAGCTCAGGCGGCAGAGCGTGGAATCAAACCGGGTTCCTCCAGATTAGAGTACACCTGCTCTTAACCACTATGTCACTGCTGCTCTCCTCAACAGCAGAAGAAGCTCAACAGGAAGAAGCTCAACAGGGATATGATGTCAGCCTAGGACTTGTGTTTCTCCTAGATTCATGGTGGACTGTAGAGTCCACCCTTTTCAGCTGCCATTTCCTCCAGGGAAACTAGAGATGAGTTCTAATTCCAGGCGACCTCTTCGCTTGATCTTGAAGTTAGCAACCCTAGCCATTTTTAGTTATTCTCCAGAAATCTCATTTAGGCTATGCTTGAGAAGCCGGTGCATTCCTTTGGGTGCTCACTTGATTTTCAAGAGCATAATGCTGGAAGTCAGAGATGTACCGCCTATGGTGACATGGGGCCACCCATGTCGCCGGGCACACGCCTGTGGGGCACCCAGCAGGCTCCTGCCCTCCTCGTGCTGCCCCTGTCGCCGCCGGCCGGCCGGCCAACCCACCTGCCCGCGAGTGTGCTGCGGCAGTGACTGGTTTTTGCCCTTCCCATTCAGTTGGAAAAGGGCAGGAGTGCTAAAGAATCGAGGACTGGACAGGTTCTTTAGTTTTTCAATTGGGTACATCTTAGGACAGACCTGGGCATTATACGGCCCGCGGGCCACATCCGGCCCGCCGGATGACCCTGACTGGCCCCCCTGCCATGCTGGGGAGCAAGGCGCCTTGGAAAGCCCCGCAGAAGCCCGTTGCCTTGGCTGCCGGCTTCTGCGGGGCTTCCAAAAGCGCCTCACCCCCCTGCCTTTTGGCCCGGCCCTCCACAATATTTTCTGTTTCTTATGCGGCCCCATGGAAAAAATAATTGCCCACCCCTGTCTTAGGAGAACAACAAGGAATAACTTTACATGATGAGATGATATTGCAGTTAGGTAAGAAGGTCTGCCAGGGCTGCACAAGCAAATGCCTATTGCAGTGTATTTCTTTTAAGCACAACTTGTGAGGGCGCACTGAAACTACTGGCTGCTAACCAGTGCACATGTGTCTGTCATTTCCAGGTTTGAGGAAGCTGGAGGCATTTTTTGCCTTTCTAATTACTGTCATGGCTGTTATGTTTGGATATGAGGTAACCCTGATTTTGAATATCTTTCAATGTTGGCAATTAATTGGTGACAATTGCCTTGAACATTCTCTAGGGCAGTGGTGGCGAACCTTTGGCACTCCAGATGTTATGGACTACAATTCCCATCTGCCCTTGCCAGCATGGCCAATTGACCATGCTGGCAGGGGCTGATGGGAATTGTAGTCCATAACATCTGGAGTGCCAAAGGTTCGCCACCACGGCTCTAGGGATTTCATAATGGGTAGATGCGACTGAAACTCTTGCAATAAGGGAAGTGCCTCTAACCTAGAACAGGCGTTGTTAAAGTGGCTATTCTGATAATGTTTGTTATGTCTTCCTGTCCCTCATAAAGACCTACCGTATATACTTGTGTATAAGTCGACCCGCATATAAGTCGAGGCACCTAATTTTACCACAAAAAACTGGGAAAAACTTTATTGACTCAAGGCTGTGATAAGTCGAGGGTGTGGAATCCAGCAGCTGCTGGTAAATTTCAAAAAAAAAAATAGATGCCAATAAAATTACATATAATCTAATTGAGGCATCAGTAGGTTAAATGTTTTTTGAAATATTTATTTCAAAGAAAAAACAGTAAAACCTGGCTCTGCAAGTGGAAAAGAGAGGTCAAACAAGAACAATATGGTCTCCTATCAATAACTCCTTAAAAGTACAAAAACTTAGCTTCAATCCAGCGCAAATCAAGCTTAAAACACAAGAAAGTTAAAAAATCCTTCAAAATCTGGATTCCTCATCATCATCTTGTATGTCCAAATGTAACCCAACTTAGATTTTTAAGAGGGATATTATCAGAAAATGAAAAAATCTACTATTAGCTTCCCATTGTAAACACATGGGATGGGCATCCCCTTTGGGGTCAATAACTTTGGGATCCCCCTGACCCACACTTCACCAAATCTGGCTGGTATCATAAGATTCTCCTGATGAGACCAGCCAGGTTTGGTGAAGTTTGTCAGGAGGGTCCAAAGCATGCGGACCCTCAAAAGGGTAGCTCCCACTTCTACTTTTTTTAATAGCTCCCATTGGAAAAAAAACAATGGGGAATGGGCACCTTCCTTTGGGGGTCCATAACTTTGGACCCCTGAAACCAAACTTTACCAAGAATCTTGGCTTTGGTATCATCAGGAGTGTCTTCGAGTGATACCCTGAAATTCTGGTGCCTCTCGGCACAAAAAAATCCACTCTTCCGCAAAGCGGTAAAAAAAACACATAGTAAAAAAATTTCAATGGACCCGCATGTAAGTCGAGGGTCGACCGCTTTTTTTCAGGAAACATTAAAATGTGGGCCATGAAAAATCTCGAATTTATACATGAGTATATACTGTACTGCGGTAAAATTGAATCTCTACTCCCGCCAGCCCCATTCCATCGCAAGGTTTCTACTCCCCAAACTTGTCACAGCCTGGTCCAAACTAAACAAGTGGAGCATACGGGTGTGTGGGGCGGGCGGGGGGGGCGGGGGGGGGCGGCGGACAGACAGAAGGAAACGGTGGATGAAGTTCCAGTTTTATTTTCAGTCCTTATGTGGAACAGGGTATAGCAAATACTACTTGTATTTTGCAACCATCTATGGATTCCTGGTTGCCTCTGCAGATCTCCCTAATGCAGAGAAGAGTTTTGACACCCAACAGCCGCAGGGCCTGTCCCTGTTCTCTGCTGGAGGGCTGCTTTTCCTGTTCAGCGTTCATTTTGGATTCTTCTGGCTATTGCACGTCTTGAGCAAATGAGTTTCACGTTTCTTGACAAGTTTCTAATCTAAGCTGTTTTGATGCCCTTTTCGTCGAATAAGCAAACCTCAAGCATCTTTATTTGTACGGCGGAGCGAAGTCCCTTAGAGATCAGAAATCTATTTTAAAATCTTAGGAATTATACTTGCTCCAAGGAACACAAAATAAAACGCCTCAGAGAATAACGTGGGACAATTAACAAAAATCCCACTAACAGGATGGCATTCCCCTCGTTTCCCCCCACCCACTCTTTTTTTATTCTATTTGTGGCAGTTCCTTCTCCCTCAGGAGCAACATTTTAGTGGCCATTTTGGGTTGTACTGAGAGGGGGAAAGTGAAGAGATCCTGGTCTTCTGATGAAAATCCCTCCAGTCAGGAGACATTTTCAAGCCCGTAATTTTAGACCAAATAAGCCCTAGAGCAGTGATGGCGAACCTTTTCGAGACCGAGTGCCCGAACTGCAACCCCAAACCCACTTATTTATCGCAAAGTGCCAACACGGCAATTTAACCTGAATACTGAGGTTTTAGTTTAGAA
Source organism: Sphaerodactylus townsendi (assembly GCF_021028975.2). Classification (NCBI taxonomy): domain Eukaryota; kingdom Metazoa; phylum Chordata; class Lepidosauria; order Squamata; family Sphaerodactylidae; genus Sphaerodactylus; species Sphaerodactylus townsendi. Next base: position 150,970,088 of record NC_059427.1, on the reverse strand, counting down.
AAAACGGTTGGCTCCGAGGCATGCGTTACTCAGGAGTAAGCTTGGTGGTAGAAGGTGGCTTTGCTTTGAAGCAACTGTGCAACGCTTCGAACGGGTGAATCCCGACCCTAGGAGGGTTTACTCAGAAGCAAATCCCATTGCCAGCAACCAAGCTTACTCCCAGGTAAAGGATTGTGCTTTAGTTCTTCCCATCAGTGGGGTTTAACAGCACTTAACAGGGTTACCTACACTGCTTCCCCAAAACCAGGTCTTCGGCTTAATGCTAATAATCTCCCTGAAATAATTACACTACATGATGTACTCTGTGCACGCGTGCCCACAGAGAGGGCTCTGAGTGCCACCTCTGGCACCCGTGCCATAGGTTCGCCACCACTGCCCTAGAGGAAGGGCGATAATTCATTGGTGAGGATAAACATGTATAAACTGCCCAGTTAACCCACTGGTATTTAATGTTAAAAAAAAAACAGCAATTGGCTGTGAAAGTATCAGTCACAATAAACAGCACAGGCTTAGATAAACCCAGCAGTCTGGCCACTAACATTTCTGGCCACTAGCTTGTTATATTGTCTGGATTACAAGCTGTTACACTGGACAGAGCTCTTGCTTAGGGCAGATATTTAAAGCCTGTCCTTTTACGGCTCTGTCCCGAATTGGCAGATATTTTTTAACTGCCTGATGACTTTGCCACAAGAACCTGTGTGACCTCAGCAGGATTAATTCATGTTCTCTGTGTGTGTTCACCAGTATGGTACAGTAAAACCAAACCAGGCCCAGCTGCTGAAAGGGATGTTTGTGCCGTACTGCGATAAATGTGGCCCTGCTCAGCTGGAACAAGCTGTGGGGATCGTGGGGGCTGTCATCATGCCACACAACATGTACCTGCATTCTGCTTTGGTTAAGGTAAGGTTCATCTCTTCCTCCCATCCCCCACACCCACCATGTCTTGGTCCTTGAGCTTTTCACATAGGAGCTGCCATTGACCAAATCTCACACATTGCTGCTTTTGGCAAGTCCTGAGTATCTGTCAGAAACATTACAATACCTTTGTCTTTGATCTCTGTAGCTGTTGTCAAGCTGCTCGTGGGAGTGGGTTTATTTGAGGATTGGAGCTTCAGGTTTGGTTGCTCCATCATACTGGTTAGGTAAAGGTTGTGCAAGCATTGGGTCATTACTGACCCACGGCGTGATGTCACATTACCACATTTACTAGTCAGACTATGTTTACTGGGTGATTTTCCATCACCATCTCTAGACATCTACACTTAATTGCTAGCCAGATGGATACTCATTTTCTTGACCTCAGAAGGATGAAAGGCCAAGTCCGCCTTGAGCTAGCTACCTGAAATGGACATCCATCAGGATTTGAACTTAGGTTGTGAGCAGAGTTTTTTCAGCTGTAGTACTGCAGCTTACCATGCCGCACCACACTGCTCCTTATCATACAGGTTACTTAAAAAAAAAAACATTAGTTGCAGATGTCAAAAATATCCAAGTTCCCTGTGTAAATGATAGAATCATAGAGTTGGAAGAGACCACAAGGGCCATCAAGTCCAATCCACCTGCCATGCAGGAACACACAATCAAAGCACTCCTGACATATGTTCACCCAGCCTCTGAACATATGTCGGAAGTCTTTAAAAAGTCAAGAGTCTTTTTTTAAAAAAAATGACTCATATAAAAAGACTCCTTTCATGCTCTGCAAAGAGCCTTTGTTAAAATGACAGAAATTCGGCTACAAATTCGGCCACATCAAGTCCACCTGAAAGGCGTATTTAGCACCACTAGTATTATGTACAGGCCAAAAGTATTTTTTTTAATTGTCTGCGTTGCAGATTTAATAAAATAGCAAAAATGACGTTCCTTTGTTCTGAAAGTGAATAAAGGCTTTCTTTTTAAATATATGTTACCTTCTAGATTTCTGCAGGCTGCGAGGGAAAATAAATAACAGAAAAGTGTTGCAAAAATCATAGTTAAGAACTGGCCCTGTGGAGGTTCAGTTCGAAGCTGCTTTGTTTTGCTTTAACCATGGTTAAGCCATTACGTTTGCGCCAAGCCACCCCTGGTCAAAGAATCTTCTCTACCCCTCTAGCCATTCTGATCGCAAGGTGACATAATGGACTTGCTGGCATCCACACAGGCCAAAAGGATTATCTCAACTTGATCCTGGATCCTCAAAATCACAGTTATTTGAATTAACAAAAAAATAGTATATTGACAGCCTTATTTTGAATTTTTGCTCTCTGCCATTCCTGTGAGTGTCTCTTTTGGGTTCATCTTTTAGTGTTTGTGATTGTGTAGAGCACGGGTAGGGAACCTTTAACACTCAAAGAGCCATTTGGACCCGTTTTCCACGGGAAAAGAAAATACTTGGAGCCGCAAATAATTTTTGACATTTAAAATAAACACTATATATATAGGGTTTTTTTACCTTTACTCCGGCCATTCTGGAGAAGCAAGATGGATGCGCCTCGGCCTGCTGCCTGCAGGGTGGGCAAGCGATGAAGCCGGGCGTTTTGAGTCACGCCGGCCGCCGGGAAACAATAACACCCACCTCGCCCAATGGGCGGGCGAAGAGGGGAAGCCCGCAGTACTGCGCCCAGCTGGACTGTAGGTAGCTGCTTCACTCACCCTCAAATACCTGCAGTGGCGGGCAAGGGATGGGGTCGGGTAAAGCTCGCCTCGCGGAAGCCATTGCCATTAAGTGCAAGGGCAGCAGAGTTGCGCGACGATGCGTCTCGAGCCGCAGGTTCCCTACCCCTGGTGTAGAAAGTGTCACTCACTTAGCAGAGCAAGATAGATTGCCATGGATGAATCTTCTGTCCTCAAAGTGTTTGACAGTGATTGACCCACTGTTGGTTGCTCCAACACCACCATTTTACTCAACCTACTACTTAACTTTTAAGTGGATGGATAGTTAGAATTTGCAGGGGTGCTTTCTGTTGGATAAATATCCAGCCATGCCTTGAAATGCTTTTGACTAAGCTTTTCTTCTAGCTTAGATTTCCATGTCGCTTTTCCTTCCAGTCTCGGCAGGTCAACCGGTCGAACAAGAAAGAGGTCAGCGAGGCCAACAAATATTTCTTCATAGAGTCCTGCATCGCCCTCTTCATCTCCTTCATCATCAATGTCTTTGTTGTCTCCGTCTTTGCACAAGCTTTCTATGGCCAAACCAATGAGGAAGTGGTGAGTCTTCTTCCTTCTCCGCAGAATCATAGAGTGGGAAGAGACCCCCCAAGGGCCATCAAGTCCAACCCCCTGCAGTGCAGTGCAGGAACACACAATAAAAGCACTCTGGTCAGATGGCCATCCAACCTCTCTTTAAAAACCTCCAAAGAAGGAGACCCCACCACACTCCGAGGTAGTGCATTCCACTGTCGAACAGCCCTTACTGTCCGGAAGTTTTTTCTGATGTTTAGGTGGAATCTCTTTTCCTTCCTGGTCCTAGTCTCTGGAGCAGCAGAAAACAAGTTTGCTTCCTCACCATCATGACATCCCTTCAAATATGTCCCGAGTCGACCTCTGCGCTCAGCAGAGGCCAATTTACTGGAGATCCCTGGCCCCTCAATGATGCGGCTGGCCTCCACTCGGGCCAGGGCCTTTACGGCTCTGCCCCCTGCCTGGTGGAACACTCTACCACCAGCTGTCCGGGCCCTGCGGGACCTTGGAGAGTTCCGTGAGGGGCCCAGCGCAAGACCTACTATTGTTCCACCGTCGGCCTTCTGAGAGACCAGTCGGCTGAGGGTGCTCCTGCTTTTATCCTCCTCCCCCCGTCGTTTATAGGGGTCCCTAAACATCATCGTGGACCTGCATCATTCTTCTTTGGGAGAGGGTTGCATGATGGGTTCAAGGTGGGATACTGTTTCTAAAGAAATGTAAATTTTAAACTTTTATATGTTTATGTTTATATATGCTTGGACAAAATAGTATGGAACTGATGGCATGGACAAGAGTATTTAAGTACTGGACCCAAATTCATTTTGAGCCCAGACCCAATAGTTTTATACATCAACTCTTATCATGAATCTACATCTGTGAAAATGGTTGGTTGACATAGATAAGAAACTTAACAACATGGGCTTAACAGCCGACCACAGTTCCAAACTCCATGTCTGCCATCAGAATTCGCTATAATGAAATTAAATCTGTTTTTAGTTGAATCGAGAGAAACTTGAGAATGTTGCAGGAGGGTGAAAGCTGCTCTCCACAGGCCTTGGAATTGTCCGATCAGGATTACTGTGCCAACTATCTGTACATTCTGGAGCAATCCCAAACAACGCAGAGTAAAGTACTGGGCACTTTGGCTCGCTGCTTTAATGCTCTACCTGAACGCTTTATGGCACTCTTTGGCAGGTATAATAACACTCCATATGAGAACAGGTGTTATGTCAATGTACGTAACATGGCCATTGCTAGAGGACTAAGGTTGTTCAACATGTACTATTGGAATGTCCAACATAATGAAGTCGTTACGCCCATGTACATTCTGTCCACTGGTAGAGAGCTCCAAACGCTGTCAGTTACTACTGCCATCTGTGATGAACTTTCTACTCAACGGATCCCGTGGATCTTGTATGAAAAGGAATGTTGCAAGTTTTTTTTTGAGGCACTCATTTACCAGGGCTGCTAACTACATTGCCTTACATAGTAGTGAATGGTTAAATTTAATTTATATGTGCGGCTTTACATAGGCTGGCTGATAGAATGTTGTTCAACATTGTTTTAATGTATTTAATGTTTTAATGTATTTTAATGTTTTAATGTCTCAGTTAGTAGATAAATGCCCCTTTTCTACTAACTCTGTAATTTATAATGCCAATAAAGGCTTTGGAATTGGAATATATGCTTTTATATTGTTCACTGCCCTGAGCCCTTTGGGGATAGGGCGGTATACTAAACCAAATAATAAATAAATAAATAGCTAAACATGGCTATCATGTCACCTGCTATGCTGCTTTTTCCTGGGGCCCCTTTTAATTAATTACCAGAAGACAAGACATGAGTAACGTAGTAACCACAAGATCTTAGAATGAGATCCAACTTTCATTCTCGTTAAAGCAAACAACAAAACCTATAGGCATTCTGCGCTAATCTAATGATATTGTTCAGTGTAAGCAGTTGCAGAGAAATTTAAGTAACGTGGATTACTGGATCTTGCGGGCTTTCAGGGCTGTTCTTGTCGTTTCCATGCTTACCAAGATATATACTGTATCAAAGTGCGTTTCCAATTCACATATAAGTCGAGGCACCTCATTTTACCACAAAAAACTGGGAAAACTTATTGACTCGCGTATAAGTCGAGGGTGGGAAATGCAGCATCAATTGGTCAGAGGCATCAGTAGGTTAAATGTTTTGAATATGTTTCATTTCAAAGAAAAACAGTGGGGAAACTGGCTCTTGTGGGAGTGGAAAAAGAGGGTCAACAAGAACAATATGGTGTAATCGATAATAGCTTTAAAAAAGTACAAAAATAGCTCCAACCAGCAAACCAAGCTAAAAAAATAACAAGAGTTAAAATCCTTCAAAACTGGATTCCTCATCATCATCTGTATGTCCAAATGTAACCCAACTTAGATTTTAAGAGGGATATTATCAGAAATGGAAAATCTACTATTAGCTTCCATTGTAAACAATGGGGGATCATAAAGAGACTCTCCTGATGAGCCCAGCCAGGTTTGGTGAAGTTTGGTTCAGAGGGTCCAAAGTTATGGACCCTCAAAAGGGTCCATTACTAATAGCTCCCATTGAAAACAATGGGGAATGGGGGCACCTCATCTGGGGGTCCATAACTTTAAACCCCCTGAACCAAACTTTACCAAACATGGCTGGTATCATCAGGAGAGTCTTCTGAGGGTACCCTGAAATTTTGGTGCCTCTAGCATAAAAACTGCGCCCCCTGCTGGCCAGCAAAGTAAAAACACACAATTTTTTAAAATGACCCGCATGTAAGTCGAGGGGAGCTTTTTCAGCATTAAAAATGTGCTGAAAAATTTGACTTATACATGAGTATATACGGTAATAGTTGTACTTCCGTTTTCTTGTTCTTAAATGTGATCTCCCCCCAAACCCACAGTGCTTTCCCTTCCTGGCATTTACACACTGAAAACTAAATATATTGCTTTAAATCTTTTTGCAGCACAACGTGTGTGCAAATAGCAGTATTGCACATGCCGGCCTGTTTCCATTGAACAATGAAACCCTGGATGTGGATATCTATAAAGGGGTGAGTCATTCTTTTGAAGAGCGCTCTGCACGGTGGGAGGAGCAGTTGCCTTTGTACTTGAGTTAACGTTCTCGCCTTGTAATTAGATGGAAGCCACAGGCAGACAAGTGGCTACAACGGCTCGATATTGAAATGCAAACAGATTATCCCTTGTTACCCTTGTGGCGTAGTGGTTAAGAGCAGGCGCATTCTAATCTGGAGGAACCAGGTTTGATTCCCTGCTCTGCCGCTTGAGCTGTGGAGGCTTATCTGGGGAATTCAGATTAACACACGCCAGCTGGGTGACCGTGGGCTAGTCACAGTTCTTCTGAGCTCTCTCAGCCCCACCTACCTCACAGGGTGTTTGTTGTGGGGAGGAGAAGGGAAAAGAGATTGTAAGCCCCTTTGAGTCTCCTTACAGGAGAGAAGGGGGGGGATATAAATCCAAACTGTTATTCTTCTTCTTGTTATATGAACCATTGAAATCCCAGTCGCCCCCTATTTATCTAATCTGAGAGACTGAGCTATATGTCCAGTGTTCGAGTGAAAGGGCACTGCTGATATTCGAGGGCATGTATAACATTGGCAGATGAACAAGTGACTGAGTGGATATGACGACAGATCTTAGTTTGTTGCAGGCCCTGGATGGACACTGTCTTTGGACAAGAAAAGGTTTGCCTCCCATTGACTGTGAGGAGAGTATCATTTTCCAGCATGGGTCGCTCGTTGTTAATGATGTGTTCAGCCAGTTTGAGCTGAGAGCCATATTTTAATGTTCTAAGCTTCTTGTAACCTGCCAAGAGCCCTTCGGGGATTGGGCGGGATCTAAATCCAAAAATAAATAAACAAACTCCCGCTGGGGCTAGCCTAGGCTATCCAAGTCTGGGCATTTCCATAGGGATGCCAGTAAACATTGTTGCATCACAAGTCTGGGTGTTTCCATAGTGATGGCAGTAAACAATCTTGCATCACAATACTTCTGTTGGGTCATCCTAACTGGCCATTTGGTCTACTTAGGACTATCCTTACTGTTCATTTGAGCTTATCATGGCAGGTAGGAAAGTCCTGCAAGGAGAGGTTCATGGACTTCTCTGTCCTTCCTGCAGAGAGTCCCTCTGCCATTGGGGGTGGAAACAGCCAGAGACAACAAATCCAAGCAAATATCTGGCCACCCCCTCATTTGGGATTAGATGCGCTCTGGCTTTTTTACAGAACGCCGCATTAGAGTAAGGCCCATGTTAGGCTTCGGCTCTTGTTGTTTTCCTCTGCCTCCAGGCCAACCCTTTTTATACTCCGGATGGAGTTTTCCTTGGCCTTCTTGAGTGAGCCCTTATTTCTCAAAAGTGTTAGCTTTTTTGGCTTCCATGGTTTCAATTTTGTGGTATTTGTACATGCGTGTAGGTGACACCATAAGAGAATTTCATTTTAGATGTCCATGTCACCATGACGCTTTTCCATCAGCCAATTTAGCAGGAAGATTTCAAAAAAATCCCACAGTGCAGGAGAGTATGTGTTTGCATTTCAGGGAAAATCCTATTGCATTGTGAGCTCCATGAAGAGGAGATATTAGAAGCCCCCCTTAATTCAAATCCTATTGTTAATTCATTACACTAATCTTCGGAACATCCAATTGCAGCTGATCTCCATACTTAGCTCTTTACGCTATTATCATCATAGCAAAGAATTTTATTGAGCGCCGGGTTGTTTGCGGTATATCTTTGCAGGTAGCTAGAATTTTGTATGTTCACTTATAGCATAAGCGCAGATCCCATGTTAAGACATTGCGTAAGCAGTATTAGATGATGGCGATTGTAATAATGTTGTAAGCTGAGGCTTCTTTTACCGTGGATTGCTATATTTATGTACAATTTGAATCTGTCTTTGCTTTCTTTTTGCTGGCCTTGTGGCCGTAATAAACTGTTAAGAACATAAGAACTAGCCTGCTGGATCAGACCAGAGTCCATCTAGTCCAGCATTCTGCTACTCGCACAGTGTAGCGGCCTTGACCCAGGGTGCCGAAATTTGGGAGCTCACATGCATGGGTGATGTGAAAGTAATGGCCTTCTGCTTTCGGCTACAAGCTGCTGCTCCTGAGCACCTGGTCTGCTAAGGCATTTGCAATCTGAGATCAAGGAGGATCAAGATTGGTAGCCATAGATTGACTTCTCCTCCATAAATCTGTCCAAGCCCTTTTTAAAGCTATCCAGGTTAGTGGCCATCACCACCTCCTGTGGCAGCATGTTCCAAACACCAATCACACGTTGCGTGAAGAAGTGTTTCCTTTTATTAGTCCTAATTCTTCCCCCCAGCATTTTCAATGAATGCCCCCTGGTTCTAGTATTGTTCTTCTGGTGACTACAAAAGCCAACATCCCTCAATCCAAGCAGTGTTTGTTTCATTTCATGCCGTTTTTTGCTTTAGGACTTTCTTTATCAGTCGCAGCCTCACACTGGACTGTGGAATTGTTTGCCTGGTGTTTGACGAATTGGCAGCAGTTTCCTAACTTGCCCACAAAGCTCCCGTGAAGCAGTGGCACGTTGTCATCCGCTGCTTAGGAGAATGCTGTTGTGATAGATCCATGGTGGCGAACCTTTGGCATTCCAGATGTTATGGACTACAATTCCCATCAGCCAATTGGCCATGCTGGAAGGGGCTGATGGGAATTGTAGTCCATAACATCTGGAGTGCCAAAGGTTTGCCACCACTGTGATAGATGATCAGTGGGCTGCATGTGGCTCAGCTGCACGAGCTTGAAAAAAATTGTGCTCTGTGGGTTCAACATCCTAGCCCTCATGGACGGAGAACCGCAAAAGGTGATGGCAAAAAGGAAAGGGATTTAGGCGTCTTAGTTGATAGTTCCATGGGAATGTCAACTCAGTGCCTGGCAGCTGTAAAAAAGGCAAACTCTATGCTGGAGATCATTAGAAAAGGAATTGATAATAAAACTGCAAAAATTGTCATGCCCTTATATAAAGCAGTGGTGCGACCGCACTTGGAGTACTATGTCCAGTTCTGGTCGCCGCATCTCAAAAAGAATATGGAGGAGATAGAAAAAGTGCAGAGAAGGGCAACGAGGATGATTGAGGGACTGGAGCACCTTCCTTATGAGGAGAGGCTGCAGCGTTTGGGACTCTTTAGTTTGGAGAGGAGGCGGCTGAGGGGGATGGATTGAAAGTCTTACAAAATTATTATGCATGGGGTAGAAAAATGTTGACAGAGAGTACATTTTTCTCTCTTTCTCACAATACTAGAACCAGGGGCATTCATTGCAAAATGCTGGGGAAGAATTCAGGACTAATTAAAAGTTAAAACAATCTCTCTTCACGCTAATCTAGTAGTGATTGGTGTTTGGAATATGCTGCCACAGGAGGTGGTGATGGCCACTAACCTGGAGAGCTTTAAAAGGGGCTTAGATTATGATTTAGTGGAGGAGAAGTCGCATTTTATGGTATTGGCTTCACTCAATCTTGATCCCTCCCCTTGATCTGAGATTGCAAATGCCTTAGCAGACCAGGTGATCGGGAGGAGCAGCAGCAGCAGCAGCAGCAGCAGCAGCTGCAGAAGGCCATTGCGTTCACATCCTACATGTGAGCTCCCAAAGGCACCTGGTGGGCCACTGCGAGTAGCAGAGTGCTGGACTAGATGGACTTTGGTCTGATCCAGCTGGCTTGTTCTTATGTTCTTATGTTCTTAAAAAAGCCAAAGGATGTAACATTTGGCTTGAACAGCAGCTAGATCTGGTTCTGGTGGGTTTTCCAGGCTGTGTGGCTGTGGTCACCAGACCACGGCTACACAGCCCGGAAAACCCACCAGAACCAGTTGAATCTGGCCGTGAACGCCTTCAACAAAGCAGCTAGATCCTTTATTTGACAGACCGAAGCCTTTATTGGCATTCTAAATCACAATATTAAAAAAACAAAAGGGAACGTTTATCTGTTAACTGAACCCCTTAAAATACATTAAAATATGCATTAAATATCTACATACCGACCCTGTATACAGATCCTTTATTTCTGTAAATGCTCTGTAAGTCTGAAAGTTAAAACTTATTAAAGAAAAATAATGCAGTTGAATTGAATAACAGCACAGATAATCAGCTTACACACGTTCTTTTAAAAACCCTTCTGCGTCTCAGGGTGTCGTTCTCGGATGCTATTTTGGTCCTGCCGCTCTCTACATTTGGGCGATCGGGATTCTTGCTGCAGGTCAGAGCTCAACAATGACCGGGACCTATTCTGGACAGTTTGTCATGGAGGTATTTTGGGTTTTTTTTTCAGACATGTTCATTTATATCTGTCAGTGCGGGGGGTGGGGGGAGGTCCTTCCTGGGTTTATATGGCCACATTAACCTTCATTGTTGGAGGCTTAAGTAGGGGCTCCAAATGGACTGACTCTTGTAGGGCTAAGCATCACACGGATATTTTTATTCTGACAAACAGGACAATACTGAGTGATCACTATCTTAGAAATTGCATATGCAAGTAGAGACATGTGGTTGCTTCAAAGCACACTATTAATCTGATTCATCTGCCTTCCTCTGCGAGCCCAGCTATGCTGCAGGTCATGCTCTCAACTGCCAGTATGTAATATAGGCCTTCCAGCGTGATGTAGTGATTAAAAGCCAGCGTGGTGTAGTGGTTAAGAGCAGGTATACTCTAACCTTGGGGAACCAGGTTTGATTCCCCACTCCTCCACCTGAGTGGCAGAGACTTCTCTGGTGAACCAGATGTGTTTCTACACTCCTACATTCCTGCTCTGCCGAGGCTTATCTGGGGAACCAGATTAGCTTGTGCACTCCCAACACATGCCAGCTGGGTGACCTTTGGCTAGTCACAGTTCTTCGGAGCTCTCTCAGCCCCATCCACCTGGTAGTGGATTTGACACTCCAGATGCCAGGTGGATTGCATTTCCCATCAGTTTCTGCCCGCTATGGGCCAATTGGACATGCTGGAAGGGGCTGATGGGAATTGTAGTCCATAACATCTGGAGTGCCAAAGGTTCGCCACCACGGTCATAGGGTGTTTGTTGTGAGGGGGGAAGGGAAAGGCAGCAGTGGCATAGGAGGTTAAGAGCTCGCATATCTAATCTGGAGGAACCGGGTTTGATTCCCAGCTCTGCCGCCTGAGCTGTGGAGGCTTATCTGGGGAATTCAGATTAGCCTGTACACTCCCACACATGCCAGCTGGGTGACCCCAAGAATACAGTTCTTCTGAGAGCCTCTCTCAGCCCTGCACCTACCTTCACAGGGTGTTTGTTGTGAGGGGAAGGGGCAAGGAGATTGTAAGCCCCTTTGAGTCTCCTGCAGGAGAGAAAGGGGGGATATAAATCCAAACTCCTCCTCCTCCTCCTCCTCCTCCTCCTCCTCCTCCTCCTCCTCCTCCTCTTCTTCTTCTTCTTCTTCTTCTTCTTCTTCTTCGTCTCCTTACAAGAGAGAAGGTGGGGATATAAATCCAACTCCTCCTCCTCCTCCTCCTCCTCCTCCTCCTCCTCCTCCTCCTCCTCCTCCTCCTCCTCCTTCTTCTTCTTGCAATCCAAGAAGATTGCTAGCTAACTTTGCCTGCTTCTTCTGTTTGCAGCTTCCCCTTTAACAAGCCCAGGTCCTAGGCACAATAATCCACATTAAATCGTTTGGAAATGTTCGTTAACCTAGATGCAGAAGATGGATATTTTGCTTGGGAAAGTCCTGTTTTGTCCTCCCCCCCCCCTCCCATTTCATCATTTCCTGTATCCAGGGATATCAATTTAATGAATTGCTTCGCTTACATTACATATTACAGTATCAGGCTTCAGTGAATCCGTCATGCTCTTGAGAGCCATAGCCTTCATTTTGAAAAGCAAGGCAAATTGCTAGCCTTCATTGTTGTGGAGAAAAATGCGTAAAAATATGAATTGGCTGTCCCCCAAGATACATTGGGGTGAATTGCCATTGGGCAGCCGGGAATTTCTTTCTGAGTAGTGGCACTTACTGCTTGTCATTAAACTGTGCAGTTTATCTTTTTTCATCTTTGTTGACCAGATTATATAACTTGGTGGAAATAGTATTGCCTAGTCTTTGTCTACAGCCTATTAATTTGATTTAAAGCTGCTGCTCGGGGCAGAATTGATGCGGCTGGCCTCCACGCGGGCCAGGGCCTTTACGGCTCTGGCCCTGGCCTGGTGGAACGCTCTCCCTCCAGCGGTCCGGGCCCTGCGGGACCTCAGTGAATTCTGCAGGGCCTGTAAGACGGAGCTGTTCCGCCGGGCCTTTGGAGGTACTGGCCGCTGATGTGGTGCCCCCCCTCCTGGCCCTCGTCCGACCCTGACATCTGGGTCGTTTGCCAACCAATGAGACCACCATGCCTCCCTCTGGGGGGTGGGGTGGGGGTGGGGAGGGAATTTTAAAATTAAGCTGCTGGACGCCACTTATATTCCCATTCCTTTGTTAAATATTGTTCGCTGCTTTTAACGCTTTTAATTGCATGTATTGCTGCTTTTATTCATGTTAAAATGCACTCGCCTAGAGATCTCCTTCGGGATGGGGCGGTATAAAAGCCTCATAAAATAATATAAATAAAATAAGAATTTGGTGGGTCTTGATTGTAGGATTGTGTACGAAGCGATACTTTAGCCAAAGCCAACAGCTTGGTGATTTTATAGTCCTCACTCAAGGGTGAGATGTACATGCAATACTCAATAGGAGGACCTCAGGTGGCAGGGTAGCCGCTCTCCTGCATAATTCTTGTTGGACAGCTGTAGCAATAGATAAGGGCATCGTACTCTTTAGAGGGTTTTTTTTTTAAATCTTCTAATTCCCTGACTGAGTTCAGTTTTGGTTTTTACCTCTATTCCCTTTTTTAAAAAGTTGCAGTCAACCATTTTGTCCCTTCTCCCCTTTTTCCCAGTAGGAAACATTTTTAGCTCTGGTTTTAAGAACATAAGAACATAAGAACATAAGAACAAGCCAGCTGGATCAGACCAAAGTCCATCTAGTCCAGCTCTCTGCTACTCGCAGTGGCCCACCAGGTGCCTTTGGGAGCTCACATGTAGGATGTGAACGCAATGGCCTTCTGCGGCTGTTGCTCCCGATCACCTGGTCTGCTAAGGCATTTGCAATCTCAGATCAAGGAGTTTTCTTAGTAGAGTTGCAGCAGTAATTTTATTTCAGGATGACCCACCCGGTTTGAATCCGAGAGCCAGATTCTTGGGTTTGTATTGTTCCAAGGAACTAAACACCTCCCTTCCTAATTTGTCCAGCTGGCCTTATGAGTTTTATATTGACTCTCCACTTGTTGAACTCTTTGGCCCCCTTCCTGTTTCAGGGGTTCCTGAATCTGAAGTGGTCGCGTTTTGCTCGAGTTGTTCTGACCCGCTCGATTGCCATCACGCCAACCCTCCTGGTTGCCATTTTCCAAGATGTGGAACATCTGACGGGCATGAATGACTTCCTCAACGTTGTGATGAGTTTACAGGTGAGGGACTTGACGAGGTCAAAGCGTATCCTCAAAATGAGTCATCTTGATCTGTTCCTGGACTACAGCAAAATCTGTGTTCTAGTGCATTTTGGGAGACATCCATGTTTTGAAAGGGAATTAGAATGAAAATTAATAAAGAAAACTCAGTCTCAAATGCATACACGCATAGGAGACACTTAATAATTTGGGCTCTTCCCTTCTGATGAGGAAGAGAATAGCTATACAGCAGGGGTGTCCAACTCTGGTTCCCCAGATTTTCATGGACTACAATTCCCATCAGCCCCTGCGGCAGCGGCTGATGGGAATTGTAGTCCATGAACATCTGGGGCGCCAGAGTTGGACACCCCTGCTATAGAGCAAAGGGAATGAAAGTACAAGTTTACACTACATAGAAGGGGCAACATCCCGAGGCAAGGAAATATAGGTAATTAATTGGGGGAAAACATTAGGATTAGGGTGGTGTTGTGGGTTTTTCGGGTTGTATGCCCGTGTTCCAGAAGCATTTTCTCCTGACATTTTGCCTGCATCTGTGGCTGGCATCTGGGGGGGGGGGGGGGGGGGGGGGGGGGTGGGGGGGGGGGGGGGTGGGGGGGGGGGGGGGTGGGGGGGGGGGGGGGTGGGGGGGGGGGGGGGTGGGGGGGGGGGGGGGTGGGGGGGGGGGGGGGTGGGGGGGGGGGGGGGTGGGGGGGGGGGGGGGTGGGGGGGGGGGGGGGTGGGGGGGGGGGGGGGTGGGGGGGGGGGGGGGTGGGGGGGGGGGGGGGTGGGGGGGGGGGGGGGTGGGGGGGGGGGGGGGTGGGGGGGGGGGGGGGTGGGGGGGGGGGGGGGTGGGGGGGGGGGGGGGTGGGGGGGGGGGGGGGTGGGGGGGGGGGGGGGTGGGGGGGGGGGGGGGTGGGGGGGGGGGGGGGTGGGGGGGGGGGGGGGTGGGGGGGGGGGGGGGTGGGGGGGGGGGGGGGTGGGGGGGGGGGGGGGTGGGGGGGGGGGGGGGTGGGGGGGGGGGGGGGTGGGGGGGGGGGGGGGTGGGGGGGGGGGGGGGTGGGGGGGGGGGGGGGTGGGGGGGGGGGGGGGTGGGGGGGGGGGGGGGTGGGGGGGGGGGGGGGTGGGGGGGGGGGGGGGTGGGGGGGGGGGGGGGTGGGGGGGGGGGGGGGTGGGGGGGGGGGGGGGTGGGGGGGGGGGGGGGTGGGGGGGGGGGGGGGTGGGGGGGGGGGGGGGTGGGGGGGGGGGGGGGTGGGGGGGGGGGGGGGTGGGGGGGGGGGGGGGTGGGGGGGGGGGGGGGTGGGGGGGGGGGGGGGTGGGGGGGGGGGGGGGTGGGGGGGGGGGGGGGTGGGGGGGGGGGGGGGTGGGGGGGGGGGGGGGTGGGGGGGGGGGGGGGTGGGGGGGGGGGGGGGTGGGGGGGGGGGGGGGTGGGGGGGGGGGGGGGTGGGGGGGGGGGGGGGTGGGGGGGGGGGGGGGTGGGGGGGGGGGGGGGTGGGGGGGGGGGGGGGTGGGGGGGGGGGGGGGTGGGGGGGGGGGGGGGTGGGGGGGGGGGGGGGTGGGGGGGGGGGGGGGTGGGGGGGGGGGGGGGTGGGGGGGGGGGGGGGTGGGGGGGGGGGGGGGTGGGGGGGGGGGGGGGTGGGGGGGGGGGGGGGTGGGGGGGGGGGGGGGTGGGGGGGGGGGGGGGTGGGGGGGGGGGGGGGTGGGGGGGGGGGGGGGTGGGGGGGGGGGGGGGTGGGGGGGGGGGGGGGTGGGGGGGGGGGGGGGTGGGGGGGGGGGGGGGTGGGGGGGGGGGGGGGTGGGGGGGGGGGGGGGTGGGGGGGGGGGGGGGTGGGGGGGGGGGGGGGTGGGGGGGGGGGGGGGTGGGGGGGGGGGGGGGTGGGGGGGGGGGGGGGTGGGGGGGGGGGGGGGTGGGGGGGGGGGGGGGTGGGGGGGGGGGGGGGTGGGGGGGGGGGGGGGTGGGGGGGGGGGGGGGTGGGGGGGGGGGGGGGTGGGGGGGGGGGGGGGTGGGGGGGGGGGGGGGTGGGGGGGGGGGGGGGTGGGGGGGGGGGGGGGTGGGGGGGGGGGGGGGTGGGGGGGGGGGGGGGTGGGGGGGGGGGGGGGTGGGGGGGGGGGGGGGTGGGGGGGGGGGGGGGTGGGGGGGGGGGGGGGTGGGGGGGGGGGGGGGTGGGGGGGGGGGGGGGTGGGGGGGGGGGGGGGTGGGGGGGGGGGGGGGTGGGGGGGGGGGGGGGTGGGGGGGGGGGG
The DNA here is from genome assembly GCF_021028975.2 of Sphaerodactylus townsendi. Classification (NCBI taxonomy): domain Eukaryota; kingdom Metazoa; phylum Chordata; class Lepidosauria; order Squamata; family Sphaerodactylidae; genus Sphaerodactylus; species Sphaerodactylus townsendi. The sequence goes on along the minus strand of NC_059427.1, from coordinate 150,954,224 downwards.
GGGTGGGGGGGGGGGGGGGTGGGGGGGGGGGGGGGTGGGGGGGGGGGGGGGTGGGGGGGGGGGGGGGTGGGGGGGGGGGGGGGTGGGGGGGGGGGGGGGTGGGGGGGGGGGGGGGTGGGGGGGGGGGGGGGTGGGGGGGGGGGGGGGTGGGGGGGGGGGGGGGTGGGGGGGGGGGGGGGTGGGGGGGGGGGGGGGTGGGGGGGGGGGGGGGTGGGGGGGGGGGGGGGTGGGGGGGGGGGGGGGTGGGGGGGGGGGGGGGTGGGGGGGGGGGGGGGTGGGGGGGGGGGGGGGTGGGGGGGGGGGGGGGTGGGGGGGGGGGGGGGTGGGGGGGGGGGGGGGTGGGGGGGGGGGGGGGTGGGGGGGGGGGGGGGTGGGGGGGGGGGGGGGTGGGGGGGGGGGGGGGTGGGGGGGGGGGGGGGTGGGGGGGGGGGGGGGTGGGGGGGGGGGGGGGTGGGGGGGGGGGGGGGTGGGGGGGGGGGGGGGTGGGGGGGGGGGGGGGTGGGGGGGGGGGGGGGTGGGGGGGGGGGGGGGTGGGGGGGGGGGGGGGTGGGGGGGGGGGGGGGTGGGGGGGGGGGGGGGTGGGGGGGGGGGGGGGTGGGGGGGGGGGGGGGTGGGGGGGGGGGGGGGTGGGGGGGGGGGGGGGTGGGGGGGGGGGGGGGTGGGGGGGGGGGGGGGTGGGGGGGGGGGGGGGTGGGGGGGGGGGGGGGTGGGGGGGGGGGGGGGTGGGGGGGGGGGGGGGTGGGGGGGGGGGGGGGTGGGGGGGGGGGGGGGTGGGGGGGGGGGGGGGTGGGGGGGGGGGGGGGTGGGGGGGGGGGGGGGTGGGGGGGGGGGGGGGTGGGGGGGGGGGGGGGTGGGGGGGGGGGGGGGTGGGGGGGGGGGGGGGTGGGGGGGGGGGGGGGTGGGGGGGGGGGGGGGTGGGGGGGGGGGGGGGTGGGGGGGGGGGGGGGTGGGGGGGGGGGGGGGTGGGGGGGGGGGGGGGTGGGGGGGGGGGGGGGTGGGGGGGGGGGGGGGTGGGGGGGGGGGGGGGTGGGGGGGGGGGGGGGTGGGGGGGGGGGGGGGTGGGGGGGGGGGGGGGTGGGGGGGGGGGGGGGTGGGGGGGGGGGGGGGTGGGGGGGGGGGGGGGTGGGGGGGGGGGGGGGTGGGGGGGGGGGGGGGTGGGGGGGGGGGGGGGTGGGGGGGGGGGGGGGTGGGGGGGGGGGGGGGTGGGGGGGGGGGGGGGTGGGGGGGGGGGGGGGTGGGGGGGGGGGGGGGTGGGGGGGGGGGGGGGTGGGGGGGGGGGGGGGTGGGGGGGGGGGGGGGTGGGGGGGGGGGGGGGTGGGGGGGGGGGGGGGTGGGGGGGGGGGGGGGTGGGGGGGGGGGGGGGTGGGGGGGGGGGGGGGTGGGGGGGGGGGGGGGTGGGGGGGGGGGGGGGTGGGGGGGGGGGGGGGTGGGGGGGGGGGGGGGTGGGGGGGGGGGGGGGTGGGGGGGGGGGGGGGTGGGGGGGGGGGGGGGTGGGGGGGGGGGGGGGTGGGGGGGGGGGGGGGTGGGGGGGGGGGGGGGTGGGGGGGGGGGGGGGTGGGGGGGGGGGGGGGTGGGGGGGGGGGGGGGTGGGGGGGGGGGGGGGTGGGGGGGGGGGGGGGTGGGGGGGGGGGGGGGTGGGGGGGGGGGGGGGTGGGGGGGGGGGGGGGTGGGGGGGGGGGGGGGTGGGGGGGGGGGGGGGTGGGGGGGGGGGGGGGTGGGGGGGGGGGGGGGTGGGGGGGGGGGGGGGTGGGGGGGGGGGGGGGTGGGGGGGGGGGGGGGTGGGGGGGGGGGGGGGTGGGGGGGGGGGGGGGTGGGGGGGGGGGGGGGTGGGGGGGGGGGGGGGTGGGGGGGGGGGGGGGTGGGGGGGGGGGGGGGTGGGGGGGGGGGGGGGTGGGGGGGGGGGGGGGTGGGGGGGGGGGGGGGTGGGGGGGGGGGGGGGTGGGGGGGGGGGGGGGTGGGGGGGGGGGGGGGTGGGGGGGGGGGGGGGTGGGGGGGGGGGGGGGTGGGGGGGGGGGGGGGTGGGGGGGGGGGGGGGTGGGGGGGGGGGGGGGTGGGGGGGGGGGGGGGTGGGGGGGGGGGGGGGTGGGGGGGGGGGGGGGTGGGGGGGGGGGGGGGTGGGGGGGGGGGGGGGTGGGGGGGGGGGGGGGTGGGGGGGGGGGGGGGTGGGGGGGGGGGGGGGTGGGGGGGGGGGGGGGTGGGGGGGGGGGGGGGTGGGGGGGGGGGGGGGTGGGGGGGGGGGGGGGTGGGGGGGGGGGGGGGTGGGGGGGGGGGGGGGTGGGGGGGGGGGGGGGTGGGGGGGGGGGGGGGTGGGGGGGGGGGGGGGTGGGGGGGGGGGGGGGTGGGGGGGGGGGGGGGTGGGGGGGGGGGGGGGTGGGGGGGGGGGGGGGTGGGGGGGGGGGGGGGTGGGGGGGGGGGGGGGTGGGGGGGGGGGGGGGTGGGGGGGGGGGGGGGTGGGGGGGGGGGGGGGTGGGGGGGGGGGGGGGTGGGGGGGGGGGGGGGTGGGGGGGGGGGGGGGTGGGGGGGGGGGGGGGTGGGGGGGGGGGGGGGTGGGGGGGGGGGGGGGTGGGGGGGGGGGGGGGTGGGGGGGGGGGGGGGTGGGGGGGGGGGGGGGTGGGGGGGGGGGGGGGTGGGGGGGGGGGGGGGTGGGGGGGGGGGGGGGTGGGGGGGGGGGGGGGTGGGGGGGGGGGGGGGTGGGGGGGGGGGGGGGTGGGGGGGGGGGGGGGTGGGGGGGGGGGGGGGTGGGGGGGGGGGGGGGTGGGGGGGGGGGGGGGTGGGGGGGGGGGGGGGTGGGGGGGGGGGGGGGTGGGGGGGGGGGGGGGTGGGGGGGGGGGGGGGTGGGGGGGGGGGGGGGTGGGGGGGGGGGGGGGTGGGGGGGGGGGGGGGTGGGGGGGGGGGGGGGTGGGGGGGGGGGGGGGTGGGGGGGGGGGGGGGTGGGGGGGGGGGGGGGTGGGGGGGGGGGGGGGTGGGGGGGGGGGGGGGTGGGGGGGGGGGGGGGTGGGGGGGGGGGGGGGTGGGGGGGGGGGGGGGTGGGGGGGGGGGGGGGTGGGGGGGGGGGGGGGTGGGGGGGGGGGGGGGTGGGGGGGGGGGGGGGTGGGGGGGGGGGGGGGTGGGGGGGGGGGGGGGTGGGGGGGGGGGGGGGTGGGGGGGGGGGGGGGTGGGGGGGGGGGGGGGTGGGGGGGGGGGGGGGTGGGGGGGGGGGGGGGTGGGGGGGGGGGGGGGTGGGGGGGGGGGGGGGTGGGGGGGGGGGGGGGTGGGGGGGGGGGGGGGTGGGGGGGGGGGGGGGTGGGGGGGGGGGGGGGTGGGGGGGGGGGGGGGTGGGGGGGGGGGGGGGTGGGGGGGGGGGGGGGTGGGGGGGGGGGGGGGTGGGGGGGGGGGGGGGTGGGGGGGGGGGGGGGTGGGGGGGGGGGGGGGTGGGGGGGGGGGGGGGTGGGGGGGGGGGGGGGTGGGGGGGGGGGGGGGTGGGGGGGGGGGGGGGTGGGGGGGGGGGGGGGTGGGGGGGGGGGGGGGTGGGGGGGGGGGGGGGTGGGGGGGGGGGGGGGTGGGGGGGGGGGGGGGTGGGGGGGGGGGGGGGTGGGGGGGGGGGGGGGTGGGGGGGGGGGGGGGTGGGGGGGGGGGGGGGTGGGGGGGGGGGGGGGTGGGGGGGGGGGGGGGTGGGGGGGGGGGGGGGTGGGGGGGGGGGGGGGTGGGGGGGGGGGGGGGTGGGGGGGGGGGGGGGTGGGGGGGGGGGGGGGTGGGGGGGGGGGGGGGTGGGGGGGGGGGGGGGTGGGGGGGGGGGGGGGTGGGGGGGGGGGGGGGTGGGGGGGGGGGGGGGTGGGGGGGGGGGGGGGTGGGGGGGGGGGGGGGTGGGGGGGGGGGGGGGTGGGGGGGGGGGGGGGTGGGGGGGGGGGGGGGTGGGGGGGGGGGGGGGTGGGGGGGGGGGGGGGTGGGGGGGGGGGGGGGTGGGGGGGGGGGGGGGTGGGGGGGGGGGGGGGTGGGGGGGGGGGGGGGTGGGGGGGGGGGGGGGTGGGGGGGGGGGGGGGTGGGGGGGGGGGGGGGTGGGGGGGGGGGGGGGTGGGGGGGGGGGGGGGTGGGGGGGGGGGGGGGTGGGGGGGGGGGGGGGTGGGGGGGGGGGGGGGTGGGGGGGGGGGGGGGTGGGGGGGGGGGGGGGTGGGGGGGGGGGGGGGTGGGGGGGGGGGGGGGTGGGGGGGGGGGGGGGTGGGGGGGGGGGGGGGTGGGGGGGGGGGGGGGTGGGGGGGGGGGGGGGTGGGGGGGGGGGGGGGTGGGGGGGGGGGGGGGTGGGGGGGGGGGGGGGTGGGGGGGGGGGGGGGTGGGGGGGGGGGGGGGTGGGGGGGGGGGGGGGTGGGGGGGGGGGGGGGTGGGGGGGGGGGGGGGTGGGGGGGGGGGGGGGTGGGGGGGGGGGGGGGTGGGGGGGGGGGGGGGTGGGGGGGGGGGGGGGTGGGGGGGGGGGGGGGTGGGGGGGGGGGGGGGTGGGGGGGGGGGGGGGTGGGGGGGGGGGGGGGTGGGGGGGGGGGGGGGTGGGGGGGGGGGGGGGTGGGGGGGGGGGGGGGTGGGGGGGGGGGGGGGTGGGGGGGGGGGGGGGTGGGGGGGGGGGGGGGTGGGGGGGGGGGGGGGTGGGGGGGGGGGGGGGTGGGGGGGGGGGGGGGTGGGGGGGGGGGGGGGTGGGGGGGGGGGGGGGTGGGGGGGGGGGGGGGTGGGGGGGGGGGGGGGTGGGGGGGGGGGGGGGTGGGGGGGGGGGGGGGTGGGGGGGGGGGGGGGTGGGGGGGGGGGGGGGTGGGGGGGGGGGGGGGTGGGGGGGGGGGGGGGTGGGGGGGGGGGGGGGTGGGGGGGGGGGGGGGTGGGGGGGGGGGGGGGTGGGGGGGGGGGGGGGTGGGGGGGGGGGGGGGTGGGGGGGGGGGGGGGTGGGGGGGGGGGGGGGTGGGGGGGGGGGGGGGTGGGGGGGGGGGGGGGTGGGGGGGGGGGGGGGTGGGGGGGGGGGGGGGTGGGGGGGGGGGGGGGTGGGGGGGGGGGGGGGTGGGGGGGGGGGGGGGTGGGGGGGGGGGGGGGTGGGGGGGGGGGGGGGTGGGGGGGGGGGGGGGTGGGGGGGGGGGGGGGTGGGGGGGGGGGGGGGTGGGGGGGGGGGGGGGTGGGGGGGGGGGGGGGTGGGGGGGGGGGGGGGTGGGGGGGGGGGGGGGTGGGGGGGGGGGGGGGTGGGGGGGGGGGGGGGTGGGGGGGGGGGGGGGTGGGGGGGGGGGGGGGTGGGGGGGGGGGGGGGTGGGGGGGGGGGGGGGTGGGGGGGGGGGGGGGTGGGGGGGGGGGGGGGTGGGGGGGGGGGGGGGTGGGGGGGGGGGGGGGTGGGGGGGGGGGGGGGTGGGGGGGGGGGGGGGTGGGGGGGGGGGGGGGTGGGGGGGGGGGGGGGTGGGGGGGGGGGGGGGTGGGGGGGGGGGGGGGTGGGGGGGGGGGGGGGTGGGGGGGGGGGGGGGTGGGGGGGGGGGGGGGTGGGGGGGGGGGGGGGTGGGGGGGGGGGGGGGTGGGGGGGGGGGGGGGTGGGGGGGGGGGGGGGTGGGGGGGGGGGGGGGTGGGGGGGGGGGGGGGTGGGGGGGGGGGGGGGTGGGGGGGGGGGGGGGTGGGGGGGGGGGGGGGTGGGGGGGGGGGGGGGTGGGGGGGGGGGGGGGTGGGGGGGGGGGGGGGTGGGGGGGGGGGGGGGTGGGGGGGGGGGGGGGTGGGGGGGGGGGGGGGTGGGGGGGGGGGGGGGTGGGGGGGGGGGGGGGTGGGGGGGGGGGGGGGTGGGGGGGGGGGGGGGTGGGGGGGGGGGGGGGTGGGGGGGGGGGGGGGTGGGGGGGGGGGGGGGTGGGGGGGGGGGGGGGTGGGGGGGGGGGGGGGTGGGGGGGGGGGGGGGTGGGGGGGGGGGGGGGTGGGGGGGGGGGGGGGTGGGGGGGGGGGGGGGTGGGGGGGGGGGGGGGTGGGGGGGGGGGGGGGTGGGGGGGGGGGGGGGTGGGGGGGGGGGGGGGTGGGGGGGGGGGGGGGTGGGGGGGGGGGGGGGTGGGGGGGGGGGGGGGTGGGGGGGGGGGGGGGTGGGGGGGGGGGGGGGTGGGGGGGGGGGGGGGTGGGGGGGGGGGGGGGTGGGGGGGGGGGGGGGTGGGGGGGGGGGGGGGTGGGGGGGGGGGGGGGTGGGGGGGGGGGGGGGTGGGGGGGGGGGGGGGTGGGGGGGGGGGGGGGTGGGGGGGGGGGGGGGTGGGGGGGGGGGGGGGTGGGGGGGGGGGGGGGTGGGGGGGGGGGGGGGTGGGGGGGGGGGGGGGTGGGGGGGGGGGGGGGTGGGGGGGGGGGGGGGTGGGGGGGGGGGGGGGTGGGGGGGGGGGGGGGTGGGGGGGGGGGGGGGTGGGGGGGGGGGGGGGTGGGGGGGGGGGGGGGTGGGGGGGGGGGGGGGTGGGGGGGGGGGGGGGTGGGGGGGGGGGGGGGTGGGGGGGGGGGGGGGTGGGGGGGGGGGGGGGTGGGGGGGGGGGGGGGTGGGGGGGGGGGGGGGTGGGGGGGGGGGGGGGTGGGGGGGGGGGGGGGTGGGGGGGGGGGGGGGTGGGGGGGGGGGGGGGTGGGGGGGGGGGGGGGTGGGGGGGGGGGGGGGTGGGGGGGGGGGGGGGTGGGGGGGGGGGGGGGTGGGGGGGGGGGGGGGTGGGGGGGGGGGGGGGTGGGGGGGGGGGGGGGTGGGGGGGGGGGGGGGTGGGGGGGGGGGGGGGTGGGGGGGGGGGGGGGTGGGGGGGGGGGGGGGTGGGGGGGGGGGGGGGTGGGGGGGGGGGGGGGTGGGGGGGGGGGGGGGTGGGGGGGGGGGGGGGTGGGGGGGGGGGGGGGTGGGGGGGGGGGGGGGTGGGGGGGGGGGGGGGTGGGGGGGGGGGGGGGTGGGGGGGGGGGGGGGTGGGGGGGGGGGGGGGTGGGGGGGGGGGGGGGTGGGGGGGGGGGGGGGTGGGGGGGGGGGGGGGTGGGGGGGGGGGGGGGTGGGGGGGGGGGGGGGTGGGGGGGGGGGGGGGTGGGGGGGGGGGGGGGTGGGGGGGGGGGGGGGTGGGGGGGGGGGGGGGTGGGGGGGGGGGGGGGTGGGGGGGGGGGGGGGTGGGGGGGGGGGGGGGTGGGGGGGGGGGGGGGTGGGGGGGGGGGGGGGTGGGGGGGGGGGGGGGTGGGGGGGGGGGGGGGTGGGGGGGGGGGGGGGTGGGGGGGGGGGGGGGTGGGGGGGGGGGGGGGTGGGGGGGGGGGGGGGTGGGGGGGGGGGGGGGTGGGGGGGGGGGGGGGTGGGGGGGGGGGGGGGTGGGGGGGGGGGGGGGTGGGGGGGGGGGGGGGTGGGGGGGGGGGGGGGTGGGGGGGGGGGGGGGTGGGGGGGGGGGGGGGTGGGGGGGGGGGGGGGTGGGGGGGGGGGGGGGTGGGGGGGGGGGGGGGTGGGGGGGGGGGGGGGTGGGGGGGGGGGGGGGTGGGGGGGGGGGGGGGTGGGGGGGGGGGGGGGTGGGGGGGGGGGGGGGTGGGGGGGGGGGGGGGTGGGGGGGGGGGGGGGTGGGGGGGGGGGGGGGTGGGGGGGGGGGGGGGTGGGGGGGGGGGGGGGTGGGGGGGGGGGGGGGTGGGGGGGGGGGGGGGTGGGGGGGGGGGGGGGTGGGGGGGGGGGGGGGTGGGGGGGGGGGGGGGTGGGGGGGGGGGGGGGTGGGGGGGGGGGGGGGTGGGGGGGGGGGGGGGTGGGGGGGGGGGGGGGTGGGGGGGGGGGGGGGTGGGGGGGGGGGGGGGTGGGGGGGGGGGGGGGTGGGGGGGGGGGGGGGTGGGGGGGGGGGGGGGTGGGGGGGGGGGGGGGTGGGGGGGGGGGGGGGTGGGGGGGGGGGGGGGTGGGGGGGGGGGGGGGTGGGGGGGGGGGGGGGTGGGGGGGGGGGGGGGTGGGGGGGGGGGGGGGTGGGGGGGGGGGGGGGTGGGGGGGGGGGGGGGTGGGGGGGGGGGGGGGTGGGGGGGGGGGGGGGTGGGGGGGGGGGGGGGTGGGGGGGGGGGGGGGTGGGGGGGGGGGGGGGTGGGGGGGGGGGGGGGTGGGGGGGGGGGGGGGTGGGGGGGGGGGGGGGTGGGGGGGGGGGGGGGTGGGGGGGGGGGGGGGTGGGGGGGGGGGGGGGTGGGGGGGGGGGGGGGTGGGGGGGGGGGGGGGTGGGGGGGGGGGGGGGTGGGGGGGGGGGGGGGTGGGGGGGGGGGGGGGTGGGGGGGGGGGGGGGTGGGGGGGGGGGGGGGTGGGGGGGGGGGGGGGTGGGGGGGGGGGGGGGTGGGGGGGGGGGGGGGTGGGGGGGGGGGGGGGTGGGGGGGGGGGGGGGTGGGGGGGGGGGGGGGTGGGGGGGGGGGGGGGTGGGGGGGGGGGGGGGTGGGGGGGGGGGGGGGTGGGGGGGGGGGGGGGTGGGGGGGGGGGGGGGTGGGGGGGGGGGGGGGTGGGGGGGGGGGGGGGTGGGGGGGGGGGGGGGTGGGGGGGGGGGGGGGTGGGGGGGGGGGGGGGTGGGGGGGGGGGGGGGTGGGGGGGGGGGGGGGTGGGGGGGGGGGGGGGTGGGGGGGGGGGGGGGTGGGGGGGGGGGGGGGTGGGGGGGGGGGGGGGTGGGGGGGGGGGGGGGTGGGGGGGGGGGGGGGTGGGGGGGGGGGGGGGTGGGGGGGGGGGGGGGTGGGGGGGGGGGGGGGTGGGGGGGGGGGGGGGTGGGGGGGGGGGGGGGTGGGGGGGGGGGGGGGTGGGGGGGGGGGGGGGTGGGGGGGGGGGGGGGTGGGGGGGGGGGGGGGTGGGGGGGGGGGGGGGTGGGGGGGGGGGGGGGTGGGGGGGGGGGGGGGTGGGGGGGGGGGGGGGTGGGGGGGGGGGGGGGTGGGGGGGGGGGGGGGTGGGGGGGGGGGGGGGTGGGGGGGGGGGGGGGTGGGGGGGGGGGGGGGTGGGGGGGGGGGGGGGTGGGGGGGGGGGGGGGTGGGGGGGGGGGGGGGTGGGGGGGGGGGGGGGTGGGGGGGGGGGGGGGTGGGGGGGGGGGGGGGTGGGGGGGGGGGGGGGTGGGGGGGGGGGGGGGTGGGGGGGGGGGGGGGTGGGGGGGGGGGGGGGTGGGGGGGGGGGGGGGTGGGGGGGGGGGGGGGTGGGGGGGGGGGGGGGTGGGGGGGGGGGGGGGTGGGGGGGGGGGGGGGTGGGGGGGGGGGGGGGTGGGGGGGGGGGGGGGTGGGGGGGGGGGGGGGTGGGGGGGGGGGGGGGTGGGGGGGGGGGGGGGTGGGGGGGGGGGGGGGTGGGGGGGGGGGGGGGTGGGGGGGGGGGGGGGTGGGGGGGGGGGGGGGTGGGGGGGGGGGGGGGTGGGGGGGGGGGGGGGTGGGGGGGGGGGGGGGTGGGGGGGGGGGGGGGTGGGGGGGGGGGGGGGTGGGGGGGGGGGGGGGTGGGGGGGGGGGGGGGTGGGGGGGGGGGGGGGTGGGGGGGGGGGGGGGTGGGGGGGGGGGGGGGTGGGGGGGGGGGGGGGTGGGGGGGGGGGGGGGTGGGGGGGGGGGGGGGTGGGGGGGGGGGGGGGTGGGGGGGGGGGGGGGTGGGGGGGGGGGGGGGTGGGGGGGGGGGGGGGTGGGGGGGGGGGGGGGTGGGGGGGGGGGGGGGTGGGGGGGGGGGGGGGTGGGGGGGGGGGGGGGTGGGGGGGGGGGGGGGTGGGGGGGGGGGGGGGTGGGGGGGGGGGGGGGTGGGGGGGGGGGGGGGTGGGGGGGGGGGGGGGTGGGGGGGGGGGGGGGTGGGGGGGGGGGGGGGTGGGGGGGGGGGGGGGTGGGGGGGGGGGGGGGTGGGGGGGGGGGGGGGTGGGGGGGGGGGGGGGTGGGGGGGGGGGGGGGTGGGGGGGGGGGGGGGTGGGGGGGGGGGGGGGTGGGGGGGGGGGGGGGTGGGGGGGGGGGGGGGTGGGGGGGGGGGGGGGTGGGGGGGGGGGGGGGTGGGGGGGGGGGGGGGTGGGGGGGGGGGGGGGTGGGGGGGGGGGGGGGTGGGGGGGGGGGGGGGTGGGGGGGGGGGGGGGTGGGGGGGGGGGGGGGTGGGGGGGGGGGGGGGTGGGGGGGGGGGGGGGTGGGGGGGGGGGGGGGTGGGGGGGGGGGGGGGTGGGGGGGGGGGGGGGTGGGGGGGGGGGGGGGTGGGGGGGGGGGGGGGTGGGGGGGGGGGGGGGTGGGGGGGGGGGGGGGTGGGGGGGGGGGGGGGTGGGGGGGGGGGGGGGTGGGGGGGGGGGGGGGTGGGGGGGGGGGGGGGTGGGGGGGGGGGGGGGTGGGGGGGGGGGGGGGTGGGGGGGGGGGGGGGTGGGGGGGGGGGGGGGTGGGGGGGGGGGGGGGTGGGGGGGGGGGGGGGTGGGGGGGGGGGGGGGTGGGGGGGGGGGGGGGTGGGGGGGGGGGGGGGTGGGGGGGGGGGGGGGTGGGGGGGGGGGGGGGTGGGGGGGGGGGGGGGTGGGGGGGGGGGGGGGTGGGGGGGGGGGGGGGTGGGGGGGGGGGGGGGTGGGGGGGGGGGGGGGTGGGGGGGGGGGGGGGTGGGGGGGGGGGGGGGTGGGGGGGGGGGGGGGTGGGGGGGGGGGGGGGTGGGGGGGGGGGGGGGTGGGGGGGGGGGGGGGTGGGGGGGGGGGGGGGTGGGGGGGGGGGGGGGTGGGGGGGGGGGGGGGTGGGGGGGGGGGGGGGTGGGGGGGGGGGGGGGTGGGGGGGGGGGGGGGTGGGGGGGGGGGGGGGTGGGGGGGGGGGGGGGTGGGGGGGGGGGGGGGTGGGGGGGGGGGGGGGTGGGGGGGGGGGGGGGTGGGGGGGGGGGGGGGTGGGGGGGGGGGGGGGTGGGGGGGGGGGGGGGTGGGGGGGGGGGGGGGTGGGGGGGGGGGGGGGTGGGGGGGGGGGGGGGTGGGGGGGGGGGGGGGTGGGGGGGGGGGGGGGTGGGGGGGGGGGGGGGTGGGGGGGGGGGGGGGTGGGGGGGGGGGGGGGTGGGGGGGGGGGGGGGTGGGGGGGGGGGGGGGTGGGGGGGGGGGGGGGTGGGGGGGGGGGGGGGTGGGGGGGGGGGGGGGTGGGGGGGGGGGGGGGTGGGGGGGGGGGGGGGTGGGGGGGGGGGGGGGTGGGGGGGGGGGGGGGTGGGGGGGGGGGGGGGTGGGGGGGGGGGGGGGTGGGGGGGGGGGGGGGTGGGGGGGGGGGGGGGTGGGGGGGGGGGGGGGTGGGGGGGGGGGGGGGTGGGGGGGGGGGGGGGTGGGGGGGGGGGGGGGTGGGGGGGGGGGGGGGTGGGGGGGGGGGGGGGTGGGGGGGGGGGGGGGTGGGGGGGGGGGGGGGTGGGGGGGGGGGGGGGTGGGGGGGGGGGGGGGTGGGGGGGGGGGGGGGTGGGGGGGGGGGGGGGTGGGGGGGGGGGGGGGTGGGGGGGGGGGGGGGTGGGGGGGGGGGGGGGTGGGGGGGGGGGGGGGTGGGGGGGGGGGGGGGTGGGGGGGGGGGGGGGTGGGGGGGGGGGGGGGTGGGGGGGGGGGGGGGTGGGGGGGGGGGGGGGTGGGGGGGGGGGGGGGTGGGGGGGGGGGGGGGTGGGGGGGGGGGGGGGTGGGGGGGGGGGGGGGTGGGGGGGGGGGGGGGTGGGGGGGGGGGGGGGTGGGGGGGGGGGGGGGTGGGGGGGGGGGGGGGTGGGGGGGGGGGGGGGTGGGGGGGGGGGGGGGTGGGGGGGGGGGGGGGTGGGGGGGGGGGGGGGTGGGGGGGGGGGGGGGTGGGGGGGGGGGGGGGTGGGGGGGGGGGGGGGTGGGGGGGGGGGGGGGTGGGGGGGGGGGGGGGTGGGGGGGGGGGGGGGTGGGGGGGGGGGGGGGTGGGGGGGGGGGGGGGTGGGGGGGGGGGGGGGTGGGGGGGGGGGGGGGTGGGGGGGGGGGGGGGTGGGGGGGGGGGGGGGTGGGGGGGGGGGGGGGTGGGGGGGGGGGGGGGTGGGGGGGGGGGGGGGTGGGGGGGGGGGGGGGTGGGGGGGGGGGGGGGTGGGGGGGGGGGGGGGTGGGGGGGGGGGGGGGTGGGGGGGGGGGGGGGTGGGGGGGGGGGGGGGTGGGGGGGGGGGGGGGTGGGGGGGGGGGGGGGTGGGGGGGGGGGGGGGTGGGGGGGGGGGGGGGTGGGGGGGGGGGGGGGTGGGGGGGGGGGGGGGTGGGGGGGGGGGGGGGTGGGGGGGGGGGGGGGTGGGGGGGGGGGGGGGTGGGGGGGGGGGGGGGTGGGGGGGGGGGGGGGTGGGGGGGGGGGGGGGTGGGGGGGGGGGGGGGTGGGGGGGGGGGGGGGTGGGGGGGGGGGGGGGTGGGGGGGGGGGGGGGTGGGGGGGGGGGGGGGTGGGGGGGGGGGGGGGTGGGGGGGGGGGGGGGTGGGGGGGGGGGGGGGTGGGGGGGGGGGGGGGTGGGGGGGGGGGGGGGTGGGGGGGGGGGGGGGTGGGGGGGGGGGGGGGTGGGGGGGGGGGGGGGTGGGGGGGGGGGGGGGTGGGGGGGGGGGGGGGTGGGGGGGGGGGGGGGTGGGGGGGGGGGGGGGTGGGGGGGGGGGGGGGTGGGGGGGGGGGGGGGTGGGGGGGGGGGGGGGTGGGGGGGGGGGGGGGTGGGGGGGGGGGGGGGTGGGGGGGGGGGGGGGTGGGGGGGGGGGGGGGTGGGGGGGGGGGGGGGTGGGGGGGGGGGGGGGTGGGGGGGGGGGGGGGTGGGGGGGGGGGGGGGTGGGGGGGGGGGGGGGTGGGGGGGGGGGGGGGTGGGGGGGGGGGGGGGTGGGGGGGGGGGGGGGTGGGGGGGGGGGGGGGTGGGGGGGGGGGGGGGTGGGGGGGGGGGGGGGTGGGGGGGGGGGGGGGTGGGGGGGGGGGGGGGTGGGGGGGGGGGGGGGTGGGGGGGGGGGGGGGTGGGGGGGGGGGGGGGTGGGGGGGGGGGGGGGTGGGGGGGGGGGGGGGTGGGGGGGGGGGGGGGTGGGGGGGGGGGGGGGTGGGGGGGGGGGGGGGTGGGGGGGGGGGGGGGTGGGGGGGGGGGGGGGTGGGGGGGGGGGGGGGTGGGGGGGGGGGGGGGTGGGGGGGGGGGGGGGTGGGGGGGGGGGGGGGTGGGGGGGGGGGGGGGTGGGGGGGGGGGGGGGTGGGGGGGGGGGGGGGTGGGGGGGGGGGGGGGTGGGGGGGGGGGGGGGTGGGGGGGGGGGGGGGTGGGGGGGGGGGGGGGTGGGGGGGGGGGGGGGTGGGGGGGGGGGGGGGTGGGGGGGGGGGGGGGTGGGGGGGGGGGGGGGTGGGGGGGGGGGGGGGTGGGGGGGGGGGGGGGTGGGGGGGGGGGGGGGTGGGGGGGGGGGGGGGTGGGGGGGGGGGGGGGTGGGGGGGGGGGGGGGTGGGGGGGGGGGGGGGTGGGGGGGGGGGGGGGTGGGGGGGGGGGGGGGTGGGGGGGGGGGGGGGTGGGGGGGGGGGGGGGTGGGGGGGGGGGGGGGTGGGGGGGGGGGGGGGTGGGGGGGGGGGGGGGTGGGGGGGGGGGGGGGTGGGGGGGGGGGGGGGTGGGGGGGGGGGGGGGTGGGGGGGGGGGGGGGTGGGGGGGGGGGGGGGTGGGGGGGGGGGGGGGTGGGGGGGGGGGGGGGTGGGGGGGGGGGGGGGTGGGGGGGGGGGGGGGTGGGGGGGGGGGGGGGTGGGGGGGGGGGGGGGTGGGGGGGGGGGGGGGTGGGGGGGGGGGGGGGTGGGGGGGGGGGGGGGTGGGGGGGGGGGGGGGTGGGGGGGGGGGGGGGTGGGGGGGGGGGGGGGTGGGGGGGGGGGGGGGTGGGGGGGGGGGGGGGTGGGGGGGGGGGGGGGTGGGGGGGGGGGGGGGTGGGGGGGGGGGGGGGTGGGGGGGGGGGGGGGTGGGGGGGGGGGGGGGTGGGGGGGGGGGGGGGTGGGGGGGGGGGGGGGTGGGGGGGGGGGGGGGTGGGGGGGGGGGGGGGTGGGGGGGGGGGGGGGTGGGGGGGGGGGGGGGTGGGGGGGGGGGGGGGTGGGGGGGGGGGGGGGTGGGGGGGGGGGGGGGTGGGGGGGGGGGGGGGTGGGGGGGGGGGGGGGTGGGGGGGGGGGGGGGTGGGGGGGGGGGGGGGTGGGGGGGGGGGGGGGTGGGGGGGGGGGGGGGTGGGGGGGGGGGGGGGTGGGGGGGGGGGGGGGTGGGGGGGGGGGGGGGTGGGGGGGGGGGGGGGTGGGGGGGGGGGGGGGTGGGGGGGGGGGGGGGTGGGGGGGGGGGGGGGTGGGGGGGGGGGGGGGTGGGGGGGGGGGGGGGTGGGGGGGGGGGGGGGTGGGGGGGGGGGGGGGTGGGGGGGGGGGGGGGTGGGGGGGGGGGGGGGTGGGGGGGGGGGGGGGTGGGGGGGGGGGGGGGTGGGGGGGGGGGGGGGTGGGGGGGGGGGGGGGTGGGGGGGGGGGGGGGTGGGGGGGGGGGGGGGTGGGGGGGGGGGGGGGTGGGGGGGGGGGGGGGTGGGGGGGGGGGGGGGTGGGGGGGGGGGGGGGTGGGGGGGGGGGGGGGTGGGGGGGGGGGGGGGTGGGGGGGGGGGGGGGTGGGGGGGGGGGGGGGTGGGGGGGGGGGGGGGTGGGGGGGGGGGGGGGTGGGGGGGGGGGGGGGTGGGGGGGGGGGGGGGTGGGGGGGGGGGGGGGTGGGGGGGGGGGGGGGTGGGGGGGGGGGGGGGTGGGGGGGGGGGGGGGTGGGGGGGGGGGGGGGTGGGGGGGGGGGGGGGTGGGGGGGGGGGGGGGTGGGGGGGGGGGGGGGTGGGGGGGGGGGGGGGTGGGGGGGGGGGGGGGTGGGGGGGGGGGGGGGTGGGGGGGGGGGGGGGTGGGGGGGGGGGGGGGTGGGGGGGGGGGGGGGTGGGGGGGGGGGGGGGTGGGGGGGGGGGGGGGTGGGGGGGGGGGGGGGTGGGGGGGGGGGGGGGTGGGGGGGGGGGGGGGTGGGGGGGGGGGGGGGTGGGGGGGGGGGGGGGTGGGGGGGGGGGGGGGTGGGGGGGGGGGGGGGTGGGGGGGGGGGGGGGTGGGGGGGGGGGGGGGTGGGGGGGGGGGGGGGTGGGGGGGGGGGGGGGTGGGGGGGGGGGGGGGTGGGGGGGGGGGGGGGTGGGGGGGGGGGGGGGTGGGGGGGGGGGGGGGTGGGGGGGGGGGGGGGTGGGGGGGGGGGGGGGTGGGGGGGGGGGGGGGTGGGGGGGGGGGGGGGTGGGGGGGGGGGGGGGTGGGGGGGGGGGGGGGTGGGGGGGGGGGGGGGTGGGGGGGGGGGGGGGTGGGGGGGGGGGGGGGTGGGGGGGGGGGGGGGTGGGGGGGGGGGGGGGTGGGGGGGGGGGGGGGTGGGGGGGGGGGGGGGTGGGGGGGGGGGGGGGTGGGGGGGGGGGGGGGTGGGGGGGGGGGGGGGTGGGGGGGGGGGGGGGTGGGGGGGGGGGGGGGTGGGGGGGGGGGGGGGTGGGGGGGGGGGGGGGTGGGGGGGGGGGGGGGTGGGGGGGGGGGGGGGTGGGGGGGGGGGGGGGTGGGGGGGGGGGGGGGTGGGGGGGGGGGGGGGTGGGGGGGGGGGGGGGTGGGGGGGGGGGGGGGTGGGGGGGGGGGGGGGTGGGGGGGGGGGGGGGTGGGGGGGGGGGGGGGTGGGGGGGGGGGGGGGTGGGGGGGGGGGGGGGTGGGGGGGGGGGGGGGTGGGGGGGGGGGGGGGTGGGGGGGGGGGGGGGTGGGGGGGGGGGGGGGTGGGGGGGGGGGGGGGTGGGGGGGGGGGGGGGTGGGGGGGGGGGGGGGTGGGGGGGGGGGGGGGTGGGGGGGGGGGGGGGTGGGGGGGGGGGGGGGTGGGGGGGGGGGGGGGTGGGGGGGGGGGGGGGTGGGGGGGGGGGGGGGTGGGGGGGGGGGGGGGTGGGGGGGGGGGGGGGTGGGGGGGGGGGGGGGTGGGGGGGGGGGGGGGTGGGGGGGGGGGGGGGTGGGGGGGGGGGGGGGTGGGGGGGGGGGGGGGTGGGGGGGGGGGGGGGTGGGGGGGGGGGGGGGTGGGGGGGGGGGGGGGTGGGGGGGGGGGGGGGTGGGGGGGGGGGGGGGTGGGGGGGGGGGGGGGTGGGGGGGGGGGGGGGTGGGGGGGGGGGGGGGTGGGGGGGGGGGGGGGTGGGGGGGGGGGGGGGTGGGGGGGGGGGGGGGTGGGGGGGGGGGGGGGTGGGGGGGGGGGGGGGTGGGGGGGGGGGGGGGTGGGGGGGGGGGGGGGTGGGGGGGGGGGGGGGTGGGGGGGGGGGGGGGTGGGGGGGGGGGGGGGTGGGGGGGGGGGGGGGTGGGGGGGGGGGGGGGTGGGGGGGGGGGGGGGTGGGGGGGGGGGGGGGTGGGGGGGGGGGGGGGTGGGGGGGGGGGGGGGTGGGGGGGGGGGGGGGTGGGGGGGGGGGGGGGTGGGGGGGGGGGGGGGTGGGGGGGGGGGGGGGTGGGGGGGGGGGGGGGTGGGGGGGGGGGGGGGTGGGGGGGGGGGGGGGTGGGGGGGGGGGGGGGTGGGGGGGGGGGGGGGTGGGGGGGGGGGGGGGTGGGGGGGGGGGGGGGTGGGGGGGGGGGGGGGTGGGGGGGGGGGGGGGTGGGGGGGGGGGGGGGTGGGGGGGGGGGGGGGTGGGGGGGGGGGGGGGTGGGGGGGGGGGGGGGTGGGGGGGGGGGGGGGTGGGGGGGGGGGGGGGTGGGGGGGGGGGGGGGTGGGGGGGGGGGGGGGTGGGGGGGGGGGGGGGTGGGGGGGGGGGGGGGTGGGGGGGGGGGGGGGTGGGGGGGGGGGGGGGTGGGGGGGGGGGGGGGTGGGGGGGGGGGGGGGTGGGGGGGGGGGGGGGTGGGGGGGGGGGGGGGTGGGGGGGGGGGGGGGTGGGGGGGGGGGGGGGTGGGGGGGGGGGGGGGTGGGGGGGGGGGGGGGTGGGGGGGGGGGGGGGTGGGGGGGGGGGGGGGTGGGGGGGGGGGGGGGTGGGGGGGGGGGGGGGTGGGGGGGGGGGGGGGTGGGGGGGGGGGGGGGTGGGGGGGGGGGGGGGTGGGGGGGGGGGGGGGTGGGGGGGGGGGGGGGTGGGGGGGGGGGGGGGTGGGGGGGGGGGGGGGTGGGGGGGGGGGGGGGTGGGGGGGGGGGGGGGTGGGGGGGGGGGGGGGTGGGGGGGGGGGGGGGTGGGGGGGGGGGGGGGTGGGGGGGGGGGGGGGTGGGGGGGGGGGGGGGTGGGGGGGGGGGGGGGTGGGGGGGGGGGGGGGTGGGGGGGGGGGGGGGTGGGGGGGGGGGGGGGTGGGGGGGGGGGGGGGTGGGGGGGGGGGGGGGTGGGGGGGGGGGGGGGTGGGGGGGGGGGGGGGTGGGGGGGGGGGGGGGTGGGGGGGGGGGGGGGTGGGGGGGGGGGGGGGTGGGGGGGGGGGGGGGTGGGGGGGGGGGGGGGTGGGGGGGGGGGGGGGTGGGGGGGGGGGGGGGTGGGGGGGGGGGGGGGTGGGGGGGGGGGGGGGTGGGGGGGGGGGGGGGTGGGGGGGGGGGGGGGTGGGGGGGGGGGGGGGTGGGGGGGGGGGGGGGTGGGGGGGGGGGGGGGTGGGGGGGGGGGGGGGTGGGGGGGGGGGGGGGTGGGGGGGGGGGGGGGTGGGGGGGGGGGGGGGTGGGGGGGGGGGGGGGTGGGGGGGGGGGGGGGTGGGGGGGGGGGGGGGTGGGGGGGGGGGGGGGTGGGGGGGGGGGGGGGTGGGGGGGGGGGGGGGTGGGGGGGGGGGGGGGTGGGGGGGGGGGGGGGTGGGGGGGGGGGGGGGTGGGGGGGGGGGGGGGTGGGGGGGGGGGGGGGTGGGGGGGGGGGGGGGTGGGGGGGGGGGGGGGTGGGGGGGGGGGGGGGTGGGGGGGGGGGGGGGTGGGGGGGGGGGGGGGTGGGGGGGGGGGGGGGTGGGGGGGGGGGGGGGTGGGGGGGGGGGGGGGTGGGGGGGGGGGGGGGTGGGGGGGGGGGGGGGTGGGGGGGGGGGGGGGTGGGGGGGGGGGGGGGTGGGGGGGGGGGGGGGTGGGGGGGGGGGGGGGTGGGGGGGGGGGGGGGTGGGGGGGGGGGGGGGTGGGGGGGGGGGGGGGTGGGGGGGGGGGGGGGTGGGGGGGGGGGGGGGTGGGGGGGGGGGGGGGTGGGGGGGGGGGGGGGTGGGGGGGGGGGGGGGTGGGGGGGGGGGGGGGTGGGGGGGGGGGGGGGTGGGGGGGGGGGGGGGTGGGGGGGGGGGGGGGTGGGGGGGGGGGGGGGTGGGGGGGGGGGGGGGTGGGGGGGGGGGGGGGTGGGGGGGGGGGGGGGTGGGGGGGGGGGGGGGTGGGGGGGGGGGGGGGTGGGGGGGGGGGGGGGTGGGGGGGGGGGGGGGTGGGGGGGGGGGGGGGTGGGGGGGGGGGGGGGTGGGGGGGGGGGGGGGTGGGGGGGGGGGGGGGTGGGGGGGGGGGGGGGTGGGGGGGGGGGGGGGTGGGGGGGGGGGGGGGTGGGGGGGGGGGGGGGTGGGGGGGGGGGGGGGTGGGGGGGGGGGGGGGTGGGGGGGGGGGGGGGTGGGGGGGGGGGGGGGTGGGGGGGGGGGGGGGTGGGGGGGGGGGGGGGTGGGGGGGGGGGGGGGTGGGGGGGGGGGGGGGTGGGGGGGGGGGGGGGTGGGGGGGGGGGGGGGTGGGGGGGGGGGGGGGTGGGGGGGGGGGGGGGTGGGGGGGGGGGGGGGTGGGGGGGGGGGGGGGTGGGGGGGGGGGGGGGTGGGGGGGGGGGGGGGTGGGGGGGGGGGGGGGTGGGGGGGGGGGGGGGTGGGGGGGGGGGGGGGTGGGGGGGGGGGGGGGTGGGGGGGGGGGGGGGTGGGGGGGGGGGGGGGTGGGGGGGGGGGGGGGTGGGGGGGGGGGGGGGTGGGGGGGGGGGGGGGTGGGGGGGGGGGGGGGTGGGGGGGGGGGGGGGTGGGGGGGGGGGGGGGTGGGGGGGGGGGGGGGTGGGGGGGGGGGGGGGTGGGGGGGGGGGGGGGTGGGGGGGGGGGGGGGTGGGGGGGGGGGGGGGTGGGGGGGGGGGGGGGTGGGGGGGGGGGGGGGTGGGGGGGGGGGGGGGTGGGGGGGGGGGGGGGTGGGGGGGGGGGGGGGTGGGGGGGGGGGGGGGTGGGGGGGGGGGGGGGTGGGGGGGGGGGGGGGTGGGGGGGGGGGGGGGTGGGGGGGGGGGGGGGTGGGGGGGGGGGGGGGTGGGGGGGGGGGGGGGTGGGGGGGGGGGGGGGTGGGGGGGGGGGGGGGTGGGGGGGGGGGGGGGTGGGGGGGGGGGGGGGTGGGGGGGGGGGGGGGTGGGGGGGGGGGGGGGTGGGGGGGGGGGGGGGTGGGGGGGGGGGGGGGTGGGGGGGGGGGGGGGTGGGGGGGGGGGGGGGTGGGGGGGGGGGGGGGTGGGGGGGGGGGGGGGTGGGGGGGGGGGGGGGTGGGGGGGGGGGGGGGTGGGGGGGGGGGGGGGTGGGGGGGGGGGGGGGTGGGGGGGGGGGGGGGTGGGGGGGGGGGGGGGTGGGGGGGGGGGGGGGTGGGGGGGGGGGGGGGTGGGGGGGGGGGGGGGTGGGGGGGGGGGGGGGTGGGGGGGGGGGGGGGTGGGGGGGGGGGGGGGTGGGGGGGGGGGGGGGTGGGGGGGGGGGGGGGTGGGGGGGGGGGGGGGTGGGGGGGGGGGGGGGTGGGGGGGGGGGGGGGTGGGGGGGGGGGGGGGTGGGGGGGGGGGGGGGTGGGGGGGGGGGGGGGTGGGGGGGGGGGGGGGTGGGGGGGGGGGGGGGTGGGGGGGGGGGGGGGTGGGGGGGGGGGGGGGTGGGGGGGGGGGGGGGTGGGGGGGGGGGGGGGTGGGGGGGGGGGGGGGTGGGGGGGGGGGGGGGTGGGGGGGGGGGGGGGTGGGGGGGGGGGGGGGTGGGGGGGGGGGGGGGTGGGGGGGGGGGGGGGTGGGGGGGGGGGGGGGTGGGGGGGGGGGGGGGTGGGGGGGGGGGGGGGTGGGGGGGGGGGGGGGTGGGGGGGGGGGGGGGTGGGGGGGGGGGGGGGTGGGGGGGGGGGGGGGTGGGGGGGGGGGGGGGTGGGGGGGGGGGGGGGTGGGGGGGGGGGGGGGTGGGGGGGGGGGGGGGTGGGGGGGGGGGGGGGTGGGGGGGGGGGGGGGTGGGGGGGGGGGGGGGTGGGGGGGGGGGGGGGTGGGGGGGGGGGGGGGTGGGGGGGGGGGGGGGTGGGGGGGGGGGGGGGTGGGGGGGGGGGGGGGTGGGGGGGGGGGGGGGTGGGGGGGGGGGGGGGTGGGGGGGGGGGGGGGTGGGGGGGGGGGGGGGTGGGGGGGGGGGGGGGTGGGGGGGGGGGGGGGTGGGGGGGGGGGGGGGTGGGGGGGGGGGGGGGTGGGGGGGGGGGGGGGTGGGGGGGGGGGGGGGTGGGGGGGGGGGGGGGTGGGGGGGGGGGGGGGTGGGGGGGGGGGGGGGTGGGGGGGGGGGGGGGTGGGGGGGGGGGGGGGTGGGGGGGGGGGGGGGTGGGGGGGGGGGGGGGTGGGGGGGGGGGGGGGTGGGGGGGGGGGGGGGTGGGGGGGGGGGGGGGTGGGGGGGGGGGGGGGTGGGGGGGGGGGGGGGTGGGGGGGGGGGGGGGTGGGGGGGGGGGGGGGTGGGGGGGGGGGGGGGTGGGGGGGGGGGGGGGTGGGGGGGGGGGGGGGTGGGGGGGGGGGGGGGTGGGGGGGGGGGGGGGTGGGGGGGGGGGGGGGTGGGGGGGGGGGGGGGTGGGGGGGGGGGGGGGTGGGGGGGGGGGGGGGTGGGGGGGGGGGGGGGTGGGGGGGGGGGGGGGTGGGGGGGGGGGGGGGTGGGGGGGGGGGGGGGTGGGGGGGGGGGGGGGTGGGGGGGGGGGGGGGTGGGGGGGGGGGGGGGTGGGGGGGGGGGGGGGTGGGGGGGGGGGGGGGTGGGGGGGGGGGGGGGTGGGGGGGGGGGGGGGTGGGGGGGGGGGGGGGTGGGGGGGGGGGGGGGTGGGGGGGGGGGGGGGTGGGGGGGGGGGGGGGTGGGGGGGGGGGGGGGTGGGGGGGGGGGGGGGTGGGGGGGGGGGGGGGTGGGGGGGGGGGGGGGTGGGGGGGGGGGGGGGTGGGGGGGGGGGGGGGTGGGGGGGGGGGGGGGTGGGGGGGGGGGGGGGTGGGGGGGGGGGGGGGTGGGGGGGGGGGGGGGTGGGGGGGGGGGGGGGTGGGGGGGGGGGGGGGTGGGGGGGGGGGGGGGTGGGGGGGGGGGGGGGT